>NC_084618.1:38855340-39080340 GCF_033978795.1 Nerophis ophidion
GGGACAAATGCGGCCCAAGGGTCTCAATCTGGCCTGCAAGCTGTACCAAGTTAAATAAGGAATCTGGCCCGCAGTATGTCTCGTGTTGAATTTTAATAACTGATCGCTGCAATCATGCTACCTTCTTATGGACAATGTCAGTAAAGTTGGTGAATTACCATGAATTGTATGATAAAGTCTAATGAGCATAGCATCAAACAACCTTTCTCACTCATGTTGCATAAAACACAGAAAGTCAACATACACGGTCCCACACAACACACAACATGCTCTCTGAACTATGTGTACATTATGAAAAATGTCAAAGCACCATACACAATTCAAAATTACACCTATTTAAATCCACTACAAAGCATGATGGGTAATATGCAAAACACTCTCTCTCCACACTTTGCCATTTTTGGTGTATTTAGCTGATGGATATTTCTGATTGATTACAAAACTTTGAGGTAATCACAGAAGTAAACATGGTAAGAGTCGAACTTTCACATACTCTTAATACTCAATATTTTATCGTTTATACTTAATATTACAGTGTCACAGGGATGTTAATAACAGGTAAAGGTATGTGTTGTTCAGTCTGTTAGCTATAGCTTGCTTTATTCAATGCAAACTGATCCTGATATTACAATAAAATCGACATTCTTTATTTTTTTACAAATGACAATCAATGGCTCTGCTGTGTGGCAAAAAAGTGTCGTTACTGAATGTGTGTGTGTGTGTGCGCGCGCAGATCCATACAACAGTATGTTGGTGATTGCCCTCCAAAATAGGGCTTTACTGCATGTTGGATTATATTTTTACATGTTTGGCAAATTTTCCTCTTAAATTTGGTATGAAATTGTTACGCAGACTTAAATCATTGCTATCGCCGATTACATGTAAAAACAGCTGTCTAAACTTGATCAGTTTGAGCGCACAGGCACTCTGACATACACAGCACACAGAGTTTGAATACATAATAGTAAAGGTTTTTGCCTTCAAATTTTAACTACAACTCAACTTAATGTATTGATTTAGATATCAAATTCATTTAAATGCTTCATTACATATACATATACACCATCCATCCATCCATCCATCCATTTTCTACCGCTTATTCCCTTTCGGGGTCGCGGGGGGCGCTGGCGCCTATCTCAGCTACAATCGGGCGGAAGGCAGGGTACACCCTGGACAAGTCGCCACCTCATCGCAGGGCCAACACAGATAGACAGACAACTTTCACACTCACATTCACACACTAGGGCCAATTTTAGTGTTGCCAATCAACCTATCCCCAGGTGCATGTCTTTGGAAGTGGGAGGAAGCCGGAGTACCCGGAGGGAACCCACGCATTCACGGGGAGAACATGCAAACTCCACACAGAAAGATCCCGAGCCTGGATTTGAACCCAGGACTGCAGGACCTTTGTATTGTGAGGCAGACGCACTAACCCCTCTGCCACCGTGAAGCCCACATATACACCAGTGAAGTGAAAACTATTTCTGGTGACTACCTCTTGAAGCTCATCGAGAGAATGCGAAAAAGTAATCAGAGCAAAGGGTGGCTACTGTAACGTATTATTTTCGGGTCTCCCCATGTCTAGCATTAAAAGATTACAGTTGGTACAAAATGCGGCTGCTAGACTTTTGACAAGAACAAGAAAGTTTGATCACATTACGCCTATACTGGCTCACCTGCAATGGCTTCCTGTGCACTTAAGATGTGACTTTAAGGTTTTACTACTTACGTATAAAATACTACACGGTCTAGCTCCATCCTATCTTGCCGATTGTATTGTACCATATGTCCCGGCAAGAAATCTGTGTTCAAAGGACTCCGGCTTAATAGTGATTCCCAAAGCCCAAAAAAAGTCTGCGGGCTATAGAGCGTTTTCCGTTCGGGCTCCAGTACTCTGGAATGTCCTCCCGGTAACAGTTCGAGATGCCACCTCAGTAGAAGCATTTAAGTCTCACCTTAAAACTCATTTGTATACTCTAGCCTTTAAATACACTCCCTTTTTAGACCAGTTGATCTGCCGTTTCTTTTCTGTTTCTCCTATGTCCCACTCTCCCTTGTGGAGGGGGTCCGGTCCGATCCGGTGGCCATGTACTGCTCGCCTGTGTATCGGCTGGGGACATCTCTGCGCTGCTGATCCGATCCGATTTGAACTGGACTCTCGCGACTGTGTTGGATCCATTATGGATTGAATTTTCACAGTATCATGTTAGACCCTCTCGACATCCATTGCTTTCCTCCTCTCCAAGGTTCTCATAGTCATCATTGTCACCGACGTCCCACTGGGTGTGAGTTTTCCTTGCCCTTATGTGGGCCTACCGAGGATGTCGTAGTGGTTCGTGTTGTGGTTTGTGCAGCCCTTTGAGACACTGGTGATTTAGGGCTATATAAGTAAACATTGATTGATTGATTGATATTTTGAAGGAAATAGAATATAAAACATGTTTTCAGTTATTTCAACTTTTTTCGTTAAGTACATAACTCCACATGTGTTCAATCATAGTTTTGATGCCTTCAGTGACTATCCACAATATAAATAGTCATTAAAACAAAGGCAACACATTGAATGAGGTGTTTTTATTTATATATATATTCATATAAAAATATATACATACACCCATGAGCTGTATGTATATATATGTGTTTATATGTATATACACACACATATATACATGCATTTATACACATATATATATATATACAGTGCCCTCCATAATTATTGGCACCCCTGGTTGAGATGTGTTAAAAGCCTTAAAATAAATTCAGTGTTTATTGCAGAAGAATACTGTCACACTGAAAATTGTAGGAAAATGTAGCCTTCAACTCAAATGAATTGTAAGAAAATAAAAAAATCCCTGACTAAAAAATAATTATTTTTCATTAAATCACCTGTTCCACAATTATTGGCACCCTTAACAATTCCCAGGAAATAAATATAATTGAAGCATTTCTGTCATTTCTACAGTAGTTTACAAAGTTTACCAGAGTACGTAGGAACATTTAATTAGTAATTCATCACTTCCTGTTTCCCTGGGGTATAAATATGACGTGACACCGAGGCCATTTCTCTTATCCACTCTTAAACATGGGAAAGACAAAGGAACACAGCATACAAGTGAGGCAGATGTGCGTCGACCTTCACAGGTCAGGCAGAGGCTACAAGAAGATTGCCACTCAACTGCAGCTGCCCATATCCACTGTGAGAGGAATAATTAAGAAGTTCAAAACAACTGGAACAGTGGTAAATAAGCCTGGACGAGGACCCAAGTTTATTTTGCCACCACGCACAGTGAGGAGGATGGTAAGAGAAATCAAAAGATCTCCAAAGCTCACTGTTACAGAATTACAACAAATGGTAGCATCCTGGGGTCACAAAGTCTCCAAATCAACCATCAGGCGCTGTCTACACGCCAACAAGCTGTTTGGGAGGCATGCACGGAGAAAACCTTTCCTCACTCACAATCATAAACGCAAGCGTCTGGAGTTCGCCAAACGGTATTGGGGCTTCAACTGGGGACCGTGTGCTTTGGTCAGATGAGACCAAGATTGAGCTTTTTGGCAACAAACACTCTAAGTGGGTCTGGCGTACCACGAAAGATGCGCATGCTGAAAAGCACCTCATACCCACTGTGAAGTATGGGGGTGGGGTCAGTGATGCTGTGGGGCTGTTTCACTTCCAAAGGCCCTGGGAACCTTGTTAGGGTGCATGGCATCATGAATGCTTTGAAATACCAGGACATTTTAAATCAAAATCTGTTGCCTCTGCCCGAAAGCTGAAGCTGGGTCCTCACTGGGTCTTTCAGCAAGACAATGACCCTAAACATATGGCCAAATCTACACAGAAATGGTTCACCAGACACAAAATCAAGCTCCTCCCATGGCCATCTCAGTCCCCTGACCTCAACCCCATTGAGAACCTGTGGGGTGAGCTGAAAAGGAGAGTACAGAGGAGAGGACCCAGGTCTCTGGATGATTTAGAGAGATTCTGCAAAGAGGAATGGCTGAAAATCCCTCTTTCTGTCTTTGCCCATCTTGTGAAACATTATAGGAGAAGATTAGGTGCTGTTTGTTGGCAAAAGGGGGTTGTACAAAATATTAACACCAGGGGTGCTAATAATTGTGACACACATTATTTGATGTCAAATAATTATTTCTTTATGTGGGATTTTTTCCCCACTGAATAAATGCACTTGTATTGAAGGTTGGATTTTTCTCTTTTTTTCCATTAAGGTCCCATATATTTAGAAAAAAAATAAAATAATTGGAAGCTAAAAAACACATCTCAACCAGGGGTGCCAATAATTATGGAGGGCACTGTATATATATATATATATATATATATATATATATATATATATATATATATATATATATATATATATATATATATATATATATGGGCTTCACGGTGGCAGAGGGGTTAGTGCGTCTGCCTCCCAATACGAAGGTCCTGCAGTCCTGGGTTCAAATCCAGGCTCGGGATCTTTCTGTGTGGAGTTTGCATGTTCTCCCCGTGAATGCGTGGGTTCCCTCCGGGTACTCCGGCTTCCTCCCACTTCCAAAGACATGCACCTGGGGATAGGTTGATTGGCAACACTAAATTGGCCCTAGTGTGTGAAAGTGAGTGTGAATGTTGTCTGTCTATCTGTGTTGGCCCTGCGATGAGGTGGCGACTTGTCCAGGGTGTACCCCGCCTTCCGCCCGATTGTAGCTGAGATAGGCGCCAGCGCCCCCCGTGACCCCAAAAGGGAATAAGCGGTAGAAAATGGATGGATGGATGGAGATATATATATATATATATATTTTTTTTATATATACACACACACACACATATTTATGTGTATGTATATATATATATATATATATATATACATACATATATATACACACACATATATATATATATACACACATATACATGTATACATACACATGTATATATATATTTATTTATACACACACATACATATATATACACGTACACATACATATATACATAAATACATATGTATACATATATACGTAAATATATATATATATACAAATCCCGTTTCCATATGAGTTGGGAAATTGTGTTAGATGTAAATACAAACGGAATACAATGATTTGCAAATCATTTTCAAACCATATTCAGTTGAATATGCTACAAAGACAACATATTTGATGTTTGAACTGATAAATTTTTTTTTTTTTGCAATAATCATTAACTTTATAATTTGATGCCAGCAACACGTGACAAAGAAGTTGTGAAAGGTGGCAATAAATACTGATAAAGTTTAGGAATGCTCATCAAACACTTATTCGGAACATCACACAGGTGTGCAGGCTAATTGGGAACAGGTGGGTGCCATGATTGGGTTTAAAAACAGCTTTCCAAAAAATGCTCAGTCTTTCACAAGAAAGGATGTGGCGAGGTACACCCCATTGTCCACAACGGCGTGAGCAAATAGTCAAACAGTTTAAGAATCACGTTTTTCAAAGTGCAATTGCAAGAAATTTAGGGATTTCAACATCTAAAGTCCATAATATCATCAAAAGGTTCAGAAAATCTGGACAAATCACTCCACGTAAGCGGCATGGCTGGAACCCAACATTGAATGACCGTGACCTACGATCCCTCAGACGGCACTGTATCAAAAACCGACATCAACCTCTAAAGGATATCACCACATGGGCTCAGGAACACTCCAAAAAAACCACTGTCACTAAATACAGTTCGGCACTACATCTGTAAGTGCAAGTTAAAGCTCTGCTATACAAAGCGAAAGCCATTTATCAACAACATCCAGAAACGCTGCCGGCTTCTCTGGGCCCGAGATCATCCAAGATGGACTGATGCAAAGTGGAAAAGTGTTCTGTGGTCTGACGAGTCCACATTTCAAATTGTTTTTGGAAATATTGGACATTGTGTCATCCGGACCAAAGGAGAAGCGAACCATCCAGACTGTTTTCGACGCAAAGTTCAAAAGCCAGCATCTGCGATGCTATGGGGGTGCATTAGTGCCCAAGGCATGGGTAACTTACACATCTGTGAAGGCACCATTAATGCTGAAAGGTACATACTGGTTTTGGAACAGCATATGCTGCCATCTAAGTGCCGTCTTTTCCATAGACGCCCCTGCTTATTTCAGCGAGACAATGCCAAGCCATATACAGCATGTTAGTTACAACAGCGTGGCTTCGTAAAAAAAAGAGTGCGGGTATTTTCCTGGCCCGCCTGCAGTCCAGACCTGTCTCCCATCGAAAATGTGTGGCGCATTGTGAAGCGTAAAATATGACAGTGGAGACTCCAGACTGTTGAATGACTGAAGCTCTACATAAAACAAGAATGGGAAAGAATTCCACTTTCAAAGCTTCAACAATTAGTTTCCTCAGTTCCCAAAAGTTTATTGAGTGTTGTTAAAAGAAAAGGTGATGTAACACAGTGGTGAACATGCCCTTTCCCAACTACTTTGGCACATGTTGCAGCAATGAAATTGTAAGTTAATTATTATTTGCAAAGAAAATAATTAAGTTTATGAGTTTGAACATCAAATATCTTGTCTTTGTAGTGCATTCAATTGAATATTGGTTGTAAAGGATTTGCAAATCCTTGTATTCCATTTATATTTACATCTAATACAATTTCCCAACTCTTACGGAAACGGGGTTTGTGTGTGTGTGTGTATGTATGTATGTATATATATATATCAATCAATCAATCAATGTTTACTTATATAGCCCTAAATCACTAGTGTCTCAAAGGGCTGCACAAACCACCACGACATCCTCGGTAGGCCCACATAAGGGCAAGGAAAACTCACACCCAATGGGACATCGGTGACAATAATGACCCAGTGGGACGTCGGTGACAATGATGACTATGAGAACCTTGGAGAGGAGGAAAGCAATGGATGTCGAGCGGGTCTAACATGATACAGTGAAAGTTCAATCCACAATGGATCCAACACAGTCGCGAGAGTCCAGTCCAAAGCGGATCCAACACAGTAGTGAGAGTCCCGTTCACAGCGGAGGCGGATCAGCAGCGCAGAGATGTATATATATATATATATATATACAGCGGCATAGCTCGGTTGGTAGAGCGGCTGTGCCAGCAACTTGAGGGTTGCAGGTTCGATTCCCGCTTCCGCCATCCTAGTCACTGCCGTTGTGTCCTTGGGCAAGACAGTTTACCCACCTGCTCTCGGTGCCACCCACACTGGTTTAAATGTAACTTAGATATTGGGTTTCACTATGTAAAGCGCTTTGAGTCACCAGAGAAAAGCGCTATATAAATATAATTCACTTCACTATATATATATATACACACATATATATCCATCCCATCCATTTTCTACCGCTTATTCCCTTTTGGGGTCGCGGGGGCGCTGGCGCCTATCCCAGCTACAATCGGGCGGAAGGCGGCGTACACCCTGGACAAGTCGCCACCTCATTGCAGGGCCACACATACACACATATACACACACATATGTATACATACATACATACATACATATCTATACATACATACATACATACATATGTATACATACATACATACATACATACATATGTATACATACATACATACATATGTATGCATACATACATACAAAAATTTTGGTTCGGTACGTACCTCGGTTTAGAAGTCACGGTTCGGTTCATTTTCGGTACAGTAAGAAAACAACAAAATATAATTTTTTTGGGTTATTTATTTACCAAATTTATAAACAACGGCTTTATCCTTTTAACATTGGGAACCCTATAATAATTCTGCCCAAGTTAATCCACATTAAACTGCCTCAAGTTGTTGCTTTGATTAAATAAAATGACAAAACCTTTCTTCTACATATAAAAAGTGCAACATTAAAGGGGAACATTATCACCAGACCTATGTAAGCGTCAATATATACCTTAATGTTGCAGAAAAAAGACCATATTTTTTTTTAACCGATTTCCGAACTCTAAATGGATGAATTTTGGCGAATTAAACGCCTTTCTATTGATCGCTCTTGGAGCTATGACGTCAGAAAGTGACGTCACCTATGTAATAAAGCCGCCATTTTCTCAAACACATTACAAACACCGCGTCTCAGCTCTGTTATTTTCCATTTTTTCGACTATTTTCAGGAACCTTGGAGATATCATGCCTCGTCGGTGTGTTGTCGGAGGGTGTAACAACACTAACAGGGAGGGATTCATGTTGCACCACTGGCCCAAAGATGCGAAAGTGGCAAGAAATTGGACGAAATTTGTTCAAAATACGAAGGTGTGGGGAAAGCCGACGAAATGGTCAGCCGTTTGTTCCGCACACTTTACCGACGAAAGCTATGCTACTACAGAGATGGCAAGATTGTGTGGATATCCTGAGACACTCAAAACAGATGCATTTCCAACGATAAAGTCAAAGAAATCTGCTGCCTGATCCCCATCGAATGTGCCGGAGTGTCTGCACATTTTACCGGCGATTCTAAGGCAGACATGGCACAGAGATGTATGGATAACCTGCAGATGCATTTCCAACGATAAAGTCAACAAAATCACAAAGGTGAGTTTTGTTGATGTTGTTGACTTATGTGCTAATGAGATATATTTGGTCGCGGCATGACTGCCAGCTAATCGATGCTAACATGCTATTTAGGCTAGCTGTATGTACATTTGAAACTGTATTTACATCCAGCGTTTCCCTCCACCCACATTTAATGCTAAACAAACACTTACCAATCGATGGATTTAAGTTGATCCAGTGTCACAAGATGCGAAACTTCCGATCGTTGGTCTGCACATTTTACTGGCGATGCTAAGGCAAACATGGCCGAATAGCGTCAATAGCTATTCGCTCAATAGCTTCAGTTTCTGCTTCAATTTCATTTTCGCTATCTGCCTCCATACTCCAACCATCCGTTTCAATACATGCTTAATCTGTTGAATAGCTTAAGCCGCTGAAATCCGAGTTTGAATCCGAGCTAATGCCGCTATATCTTGCTGTGCTATCCATATTGGCATCATTGGATGACGTCACAGGAAAATGGACGATGGCTTCACAGATAGCAAAAATCAGGCACTTTAAAGCTTTTTTTTAGGGATATTCCGGGACGGGTAAAATTTTGAAAAACATTTCAAAAAATAAAATAAGCCACTGGGAACTGATTTTTATTGGTTTTAAACCTTCTGAAATTGTGATAATGTTCCTCTTTAAACAGTTTCAAGTCAACTCATCATGCTTAATTTATTACAGCATTTGGGAAGCCTGTAGTTGACTTTTATTATGTAAATGTTGTATTTTTATCAACATGTGATAGCAGGGACCCTGCCATTCAAAACTAGGCTGCTACATTACTAATGATTAATGTAACTATAGCTGAAAAAAATAGTACAATAGCAATAGGAGAGACTATTCATCCCTGAACACCATGGAGTTCAATGAAATAACAGACAGACAGTGCTTTGCTTCCCCTAACACACACACAAACACACACACACACACACACGCACACGCACGCACACACACACACACACACACAATGAGCTAACGTTACGCTAAAAGCTAATTAGCCTTCACCTCAAGCCAGAACTGCGAGCGAGCTGAGCTGCAGTTTAAGTTTCTAGAAGGTCAACGGGCTCATAGTGATGTTTGTAATAATTGTGACTGGGAAGTGTTTTTTAAAATTTGGGGAGAGTCCGCTGCTACCCTGCTAAACGAATATCTGCTCGACCCTGAAGCTTTGACTGCGTCGCTCTGAATACGCCCTGCTGATTGGCTTTGTATGTAACCAATCAGATGGTTTGCTGTGATAAGACCCATTGCAAAAACACGAGTCAGAGATTCTCTATAATACAGGAATGCTCTGCTGCTTTTCTAAATCTCCTGCAAGACAAAGATGCTCTCAATGATAGGTAGTCTCTGCTGTTTTCGGGGAACTACTAGTCAAAGATATTCTATAAGCTTGTTTCCATTGCTATGTTTCCATTGCTATTGTGCGCTCATATGATCATCTTTAGATGACAGCTCGTGCCAGAATGCATCACAGCCGTTGTCCGCTTATGTGTGCATGAGTGCCGACTGGCTGACGGTCACTACCGCATCTGTCATCAGGAGGAAGTTGATTGCTTCAGTCTGTGAGCAAAAACAACAACAAAAAACCCCAAACAACAAGCTGCATGGCGAAATACGAAAGACAACTGAGAGAACTGCATTCCAGAGTAGCCCTGGCGCAATTGCGACTAAACAGATATGGGTAGCTTCACCAGCTACAATGGGCCCTTATTTCTTTTCAAGAGCAGAGGCTTCATTGAGCAAAACTATTTTGCGGTTTGCATGCAACTTGAAAAAAGTATTTGCAACTTTCTGTAAGGGTTTGTGCGCACACTCACCAAAAAGGCTTGGAAAGCTTCATTAAGGTCGCTTGGTGCAGTCTGTGGTGCTGTACCCACACACACACACACACACACACACACACACACACACACACACACACACACACACACACAAAAACACACACACACACGCACACACACGCACACACACACAAAAGCGTTAAGACTCAAAAGGATTAATTCTTCCAAGACAAAGCTTATTATGCAGTACATTCAATCAGAGCAATGCAGCACATGCACAATATAAATCAGCAGTTGCCAATACACACACAAAACACAAACAATAGTGCTTTATCTCTATTTAAATGCTCATAGAAAATCCTCTGTCGAACTTAAAACACCTCATTAATTTATTATCACATCATACCCAGAGGTCACGAAATGGTCTCTGGCGAAAATACCAGTAAAATTACACCAACAAACCAAAGTGACCAACTCTGCCCGTAATTTTACAGCCAAGATTTCTTGTAGTTTAGGTGAATATGCATCAATAGTGGGTACTAATTTTTTACAATTCTGCTGTGGGCAATATTGAGCATGTTTATGGTCACGTTTCACCTGGATACACCAGCTGGAGGGACCTGTAAAATATGAATTTCTGCAATTTTTTTTTTTACTTTGGCCCAAAAAATGCAAAACATATTTTTTTCCACTTTCACAGCATCAACATCTTTTTAAAGATATGTTTTTGTTTTTAACACAGTTTTTAATTTTTTATAACATTAATCTTGGAGTGAATGAAACATCTCACACAAAACAGTAATACAACTCATCCTTAAAACTGACCAATACAATGGTCAGTAACTAATCATATATTATCATTGTCACTTTTGGAAGAATATCTTACTAACACTTTCTACCCTTACGTCCCAAAACAGTCCATGTGATAATGTACTGTGATTGTAATACATTAATTAACCCTAAAACTGACCAATATACTGAGGACAAAAGCTGATAAAAATATTGAGCTGATTCCCTTGTCATATTTTGAAAAAAAACTAACACTTTCTACCCTTAGGTCCCAAAACAGTCCCTCTCGTAATTTGATATAATGCAATGTACATGTAATATATTAGCCTTATAACTTACCAATATATCAATGAGAATCAAAACATCATAATAACCAATATGAAAATGGTGACTAAAAAGTTGAATAACTTCGTTATCATTTTTGGGGAGAAAAAAAAATTATACTTCTTTACGTCCCAAAACAGTACATCTGGTAATGTAACGTGATTGATACGATATTAATTAGCCCTAAAATTGACCAATAGAATGAGGTCAATAACACCTTTTTATCATATTTATTGGTCCTGACGTGAAAATCGGTTGTACGACCTGGGTATACAGGCGAGAGACTACTCTAGCCCAATACAATGTAATGTTATAAATGGTAAATGGGTTACACTTGTATAGCGCTTTTCTACCTTCAGGGTACTCAAAGCGCTTTGACACTATTTCCACATTCACCCATTCACACACACACTGATGGTGGGAGCTGCCAAGCAAGGCGCTCACCAGGACCCATCAGGAGCAAGGGTGAAGTGTCTTGCTCTAGGACACAACGAACGTGACAAGGTTGGTAGAAGGTGGGGATTGAACCAGGAACCCTCAGGTTGCTGTCGCGGCCACTCTCCCAACCGCGCCACGCCGTCCCTGTGTGTGTTATCAAAGTAACACACATGTTTACATGTTTATGTAATATACTAGCCTTACAACTGACCAATATAAGAATGTGATTAAAAACAATCAAATAATCAGGATGAACACAGTTCCTGGAAGGTTAAAGGCCTACTGAAATGAGATTTTCTTATTCAAACGGGGATAGCAGGTCAATTCTATGTGTCATATTTAATCATTTCGCGATATTGCCATATTTTTGCTGCAAGGATTTAGTAGACAACATCGACGATAAAGTTTGCAACTTTTGGTCGCTAACAGAAAAGCCCTGCCTTCACCGAAAGTCGCAGACGATGACGTCACCCGTTGAGGCTCCTTACATCCTCACATTGTTTTTAATGGGAGCCTCCAACAAAAAGAGCTATTCGGACCGAGAAAAAGACAATTTCCCCATTAATTTGAGCGAGGATGAAAGATTCGTGTTGGAGGATAACGATAGCGACGGACTAGAAAAAAAAAAAAAATCTAGTTAAAAAACAAAAAACGCGATTGCATTGGGACAGATTCAGATGTTTTTAGACACATTTACTAGGATAATTCTGGGAAATCCCTTATCTTTCTATTGTGTTGCTAGTGTTTTAGTGAGTTTAATAGTACCTGATAGTCGGAAGGGTGTATCCACGGGTGTCTTGAGGCCAGTGTCTAATGGAAGTCGACGGCAGCTGTACGGACGGCACAAGCTCAGCTGATCTCCGGTAAATGGCGACTTTTTAACACAATTTTCTCACCGAAAACTGCTGGTTGACATTTGGTCGGGAACCATGTTCGCTTGACCGCTCTGATCCATAGTAAAGTTTCACCTCCGGGAATTTTAAACAAGGAATCACCGTGTGTTTGTGTGGCTAAAGGCTAAAGCTTCCCAACTCCATTTTTCTACTTTGAATTCTCCATTATTAATTGAACAAATTGCAAAAGATTCAGCAACACAGATGTCCATAATACTGTGTAAATATGCGGTCAAAGCAGACGACTTTTAGTTGTGTGTGTGCGCTGCGCTAATATTTCCTAAAAGTCCGTGACGTCACGCGTACACGTCAGCATTCCGCGACGTTTTCAACAGGACAATTCACGGGAAATTTGAAATTGCAATTTAGTAAACTAAAAAGGCCGTATTGGCATGTGTTGCAATGTTAATATTTCATCATTAATATATAAACTATCACACTGCGTGGTCGGTAGTAGTGGGTTTCAGAAGGCCTTTCAAAAAAATGTATAGTTGATTCGATGAAGCAATATTATTTGTTTACTTATGTATTGTACTTTCTACTTTTATTTCCCAAAACATGGAAATGTAATATGATAGAATATATTAATTAGCCCTAAAACAGACCGATATGTCGTGGACAATAACTGATAAAAACCTTGATTCTGATGCATTATAATTTTTGGAGCAAAAACGAACACTTTCTACCCTGAGGTCCCAAAACAGTCGCTCTGGAAATGTAATGTACATTTAATATATTAGCCTTATAACTAACTAATACAGTATATTATTGGGAGTCAAAACAATAAATAAGCAGAATGAAAACAGTGCATGAAGGTTAAAACAATTTGATAATTATTTGAAGAATCCATAAATCGACCAAAGAAACAAATGTCATGGAGGAAATGAGACTTATTGCACTGCTAATCCTCTGCATTGAGGAGGGAACCTGCACTGCAAACGTCATGCAAACAAAACCCATAACAATAATGAGCACAACACAGTCAAGATACAAATATCAACATAAATTTAAAAACACCATAAGCCCCTCCTCTGTTTTTGTTTTGGTCACACGCACAAACTCCTGTAAATAAGTCCTCCCTCCCTCCCTCCTCTTGCTGCACCAGCAACCTGAGATGATGTTTCAGTGCAGCCCGCCGGTTGGAGCCTCAACAGCGGCCACAAAATGCTTCACATCACCCCCCCCTACCCCGGTCCCTTGGTCGTTAAAGCCGGTATAGCCGGACATTGGCCTCACCTTGCCGGCCGGTTCGGTGTTATCGTCCGCTGAGCTGCTCAGACCGGAGGCAGGGGAGGCAGGGGCCGAGCTCGTCGAACAGGCAAGCCGCCGCAACTGTAACTGAAGCTCAAGCTTTTAAATACGCCTTTAAAGTCATGTTGGATGAAGGGACGTATCAGTCACTTCCGGCAACGTCACAAGTTATTTGCATCAAATGGGCGGAGCCACTTGGTGCAGCTCTCAAAACAAAAAAGGGGACTCATTCGATTTCGGACCTTTAACCTTCATGTCCACAATGAAAATTATTGAAAATGTATTGGAAAAAATACATTGTTTTCTGCCACATTTTTCCATTAATAAAACATATTTTTTAAATATATTTCAGAGTGTTACCAATCCTAGATATGGTTGCCCAAACTTTTTGACTGCATTTCAGCTTTGTGTTAGTAGTAAGAGTGTCCCAATTCAACTGTTTAACTTCCATTATGATACCAATATTGGACCCTTCCGTATGTTGCTTTGATACGATATCAGCAGCAACGGAGCGGTATAGCTCGGTTGGTAGAGTGGCCATGCCAGCAACTTGAGGGTTCCAAGTTCGATCCCTGCTTCCGCTTTCCTCGTCTCCGCCGTTGTGTCCTTGGACAAGACACTTTACCCAGTGCCACCCACACTAGTTTAAATGTAACTTAGATATTGGGTTTCACTATGTAAAAGCGCTTTGAGTCACTAGAGAAAAGCGTTATATAAATATAATTCACTTCAATAGTAGTTTGATCAAGAAAAAAATTGTCAAACAGAGAACAAAACACTGACCATCAATCAATTAATCAATCAATGTTTATTTATGTAGCCCTAAATCACAAGTGTCTCAAAGGGCTGCACAAGCCACAACGACATCCGCGGTACAGAGCCCACATAAGGGCAAGGAAAAACTCACCCGAGGACGTCGGTGTGTATGACAATGAGAAACCTTGGAGAGGACCGCATATGTGGGCAACCCCCCCTGTTGCCCTTGAATTCAATGATCATTTCTCAACCATTAGCCATCTCCAAAACGTGTTTTTCTGGCAGCACATCCAACCGGCCTTACAACCGCAGACCACGTGTTACCACCCCAGCCCAGGACCTCCACATCCAGCAAGTGCACCTCCATAATCTTCTGAGACCAGCCACCCAGACAGCTGCTGCAACAATTGGTTTGCATAATTAAATAATTTCTGCACAAACTGTGAGAAACCGTCCCGGGGAAGCTCATCTGCATGCTCGTTGTTATCATTGGGGTTTTGACCTGACTGCAGTTCTTTGTCGTAACCGACTTGAGTGGGCAAACGGTCACATTAGATGGTGTATGGCATGTTGGAGAGGTGTTCTCTTCACGGATGAATCCCGGTTTTCACTGTTCAGGGCAAATGACAGACAGCGCGTGTGCCGTCGTGTGGCAGAGCGGTTTGCTGACGTCAATGTTGTGAATCGAGTGGCCCATGGTGGGGGTGGGGTTATGTTTGGACAACGAACGCAAGTGCATTTTACAGAGTGTATTTGATGCATAGAGATATTGTGACCAGATAATAAGGCCCATTGTTGTGCCATTCATCCGAGACCATTTCTTCATGTTGCAGCATAACTGCACGGCCCAATGTTTCAAGGATTTGTACACGATTCCTGGAAGCTGAAAACATCCCAGTTCTTGCATGGACAGCATATTCACCGGACTATGTCACCCATTGATCATGTTTGGAATGCTGTGGATCGGCGTATACGACAGCGTGTTCCAGTTCCTGCCAATATTCAGCAACTTCGCAGAGTGGACCGACATTCCACAAGCCACAATCAACAACCTGATCAACTCTATGCAAAGGAGATGTGTTGCACTGCATGAAGCAAATGGTGGTCACACCAGACACTGACTGGTTTTCTAACCCTAATAGAGCCAAACTGCACATTTCAGAGTGTTTTTTTATTGTGGGCAGCCTATGGCACACCTGTGCGGTGGGATGGATTCTCTTGGTAAAGAAAAAGTGCTCACTCACACAGATTTATCTCAGCTGCAATCGGACGGAAGGCGGGGTACAACCTGGACAAGTTGCCACCTCATCGCAGGGCCAACACAGATAGACAGACAATATTCACACACTACGGCCAATTTAGTGTTGCCAATCAACCTAGGAACCGCCAACATGAGAATCCTAAACAGGAAATGCTTGAAGTTTAATGGTTTTGTAAAAACACTGATACGAAGTCTGAGTTCATTGTGTTCTTCATGATGTTTTTGAAACTGCACCAATTTTTTCCTCAGAATTTTCAATTAATCTGAAGTGTTTTGGCAGGAGGATTGCCGTATTTCCTTTAATTGCCGCAGGGCCTATAGTATGCGCCTGCCTTGAATTACTGTCGGGTCGAACTCGCTTCCCAAAATAATTAGCACATGCTTAGTATTACCGCCTGGTCAAACTCGTAACATCACGAGTGACACTTCCCCTGTCATCATTTTCACAATGGAGGAGGCTTATTTCAATACCGGTAATTTGAAATCGCATAAAGGGAAGAAGATTAGGAGCTATTCAGTAGGATTTAAGGTCCAAGCTTACATGACACTGACATTTTTACTCCATACCTTTAGTAAGTGCCGGAGTGAGAAGAGGTTTTAAAATAATTAGCGCATGCTTACTTTTACAGCAGGGGTCTCAAACATGCGGCCCGCGAGACGTTATTATGCGGCCCGCAGCTTGACGTGAAAATTTAATGTTGGTGCGGCCCGCGAGTTTAATATGAATGGCGCTTTACAGCGTCATACTTGGATACCCTCGATATTTCCGTGATACTCCCATTTTTCAGTGCCCCTCCAGGGGTAATCATCCTCCCGAAATGTACCCAAACGACAACATTAAGGGGGCACCATGGAGGCACTGTCTTTAACAGCGTGCCAGCCCTGCCCCCTATTGTAGCCCGAAAGAGTTAAGGCTGCATTGGATTCTGGGTATTTGTTCTGTTGTGTTAATGTTGTGTTACGGTGCGGATGTTCTCCCAAAATGTGTTTGTCAATCTTGTTTGGTGTGGGTTCAAAGTGTGGCGCATATTTGTAACAGTGATAGAGTTGTTTATACGGCCACCCTCAGTGTGATCTGTATGGCTGTTAGTCAAATATGTCTTGCAGTCACTTCCGTGAGTCTGCAGAAGCTTCACACAATATGTGACTGGGCCGGCACACTGTTTGTATGGTGGAAATGCGGACAAGACGGAAGGTTGTAGGGGGACACTAAAGGCAGTGGCATCACGGCACGCCCTTAATATCGTTGTCTGGATGAAAACCGGGAGAATAATTGCCCCGGGAGATTGTCGGAAGGGGCACTGATATTCGGGTGTTTCCCAGAAAGATCGCGAGAGTTGGCAAGTATGTCGCTGTTGCTAGAGCGGGAAAGCCATTCAAAGAAGGTGAATTCATTAAAAAGTGCATGTTAGATTTTTTTAAGAAATCCCTTCTTGCGGCCCAGCCTCACCCAGTTTCTGCATCCAGTGGCCCCCAGGTAAATTGAGTTTGAGACCCCTGTTTTACAGCATGCCTTTGGTAAGCGCAGGAGTGAGAAGAGGTTTTAAATTATTAGCGCCCCGGAGGCAATTCAAGGAAATACAGTATTTATAATATGTACAATTTTAGAATGTGCTTGTTCTATTTTTGGCCAAAGTAAGATAAAGAAATTATTCTGAAGTTTTCTTTATTTTTAAGTTTTAATGCCATAATTTTACCATTCTGGCCCGCGTGGGAATAGATTTTCCTCCATGCGACCCCTGAGCTAAAATGAGTTTGACACCCCTGCCTGTCATGTTTACCTTTTGTAAACGATTGAACTAAAATACAAGAAAACCCTGTGTGCCTATGGAGGAAATAGATGTTAATTGGCTGTCCAGATTTGTACATTTAAAACATGCTGCAGGGTTTTGCTTGTATCGTATTGATATTGTACCGACATCCGATAACATTATCAGATTGGACACCCTTCGTTATTACCGTCAACATTTTTTTCACCTCACCTTTTTTAACTTTTAATGTGATTTTTTTTTTGTAATTGTATTTGTAGAAAGTGTCCATTTACTAACAAGAGCCAAACTTTGGATACCACTGAACAAAGACACTTTAGGGATATTTTGTAGCCGTTAACATTTTGAAGCCATTCTAGCTGAGTTGACGAATGAATAAAGATTTCATATCAAAAACATTTTCCAATCGTCTTCGGTGTTCCCTAATTTGGCCGAAAATTGCAACGCTACAGAAAAACCATCACACTGATATTTTTATTTTTATCCTCAGATTTATCTTAACCCTTTTTGATTTGTTATCTTCAAGGCCAAGCAATTTTTGTGAGTGTGAAAACAGTTTGAATTCAAATTTTATTTAGACTTAGACAAACTTTAATGATCCACAAGGGAAATACTTTTTTGCTGACGTCTCTCAATAAACATCACTCCAAACAATAATACCAAACATGTTATGTTTTTGTAAATTTTGACTCTTTTGATCCTATAATGTCCCAGGTTAAAATCATTGAAAACGTATGCATTTTCATATTAATTGAAAATTGGGACATCATTAGATCAAAAGGCCTTCAAAGGGTAAAAAAAATAATTCAATGTTTGGTATTTTTATTTTGGGCGGATGTTTAAGCAGAAAAGCAAAACAAACAAAAAAGTTTTTATGCTCTTTAAATAATTTAGGCCTTGTATATCCTTATGGGCTACAGTGTATCGTACAATAGATAAGGTTGTAATTTTGCCTCATCCTTTACTTTCAGCTTTTGTGAAGAACTAACTACCGACCTGATTAAGACTTGAAAGTATGAAAGAGATGATATATATCTGCTCACGTATGCTAACTGGTGGTTAGACTGCAGCTAGCCTTGTATAGTCCCACTCCTTAATGCTTCAGTCAGATGGAGGAATGAGACAAATATGCAATCTACTTTACCCCTCTTTGGAAAAAAAATCATGTATTATGGACTTATACAATAAAAATGGATAAAAAGTCAGCAACAACTTACTGAATGGACAAAAAAGTCAACCTATATCCTCTGAGGGTTAAATAATGTACATTCCTTACTGTTGCTCTACCAATTTTGACTGATATTATATTTGTCCATCAGATTGGCCCGAGCTTTTCCCATTCAAAGCATGCAGCAAAAGTGAGGGTTTTTACTATCAACATGACAAGTGTTGGTGTTTTGTATTATTTTATCTGTCATACTGGCATCGAAAGTATTTGTTATTGTAAACCAGTTACGCAAGCTTTTAACTTCTGGTTCTGCTTACAATTCAAAAGTGCCCTTCTCAAGATGTTTGCAAGAACATAAAAAAAGTCACTGGAGTTTCCATTGTGTAAAGTTATGCCACAGCAAGCAATACTTCCCCAGCATGTGTTGAACACCAAATAGATTCCGTGAAAGTTTGTTCTCTCTTCTCTAAATGCTGTCATCATCACTCCTGATTTGATTTACTTTTTCCAACAAATAAGGGTGTTGTAAAGATGGGTTGATCAAAAACAATGAGTGTGTGTTCCCCCACCTAATCCGAATGCTTTGTGGATTAAAAGAAGACTGTTTTTTGGAGTGAGCCACACAAAACCCCTTATCACTGCAGCATGACTTGACGTGTGCGGTGCGGAGATTAACAGCGGATGAGGGTTTTTATGTAACAAAACACATGCATAGAAAATATGTATACTATTAGAACTGAATGCACTATTGGAATCTGCAGGTCAGTCTGTATTATTTTCTATAAGGACTTAGTTTGAGTTATGTAAACACACTAAACAACGACCTCTTGTGGTAGAAAAAATACACCAAAATAATCTACTGTTTTAAAAAGTATTTATTTTGCGTTTACTGTTAGAATTTTTTCAACAATAGTGTTATACAAAAAGTGCCCCTATAATTATGTAATTAAAAAATACAATGCATACGGAGCAAATGCCTATGGATCTACAGTACACAGATTAAATAGGTATAAACATAGATACTGTACAGAACGTGTGAGGCACATTTAAAGTGATTTTTGTTGCAAAAAATTCAGACTTTTTGGTTTACTTCATATGCGAAATTGATTGATAACCAAAATGCTAAAAAAACATTTCAAAAAAGTGCTATATGTGTGAAATATTGTGGTGCTGGTCCGAAAATGTCACATGTTGGTGTTGACTGTAAAAAACGTCCAGGGCAGAATAACGTTTCTTGAATAAACTTTCTTTACGGTGGATTATTGATATATAATCACAGCTTGTTTTTCCAGGTGAATTCAAAGCCTCCACAGCGTTTATATAGACGCGTAAAAAGGTGGAAGGTTAAATTAAATCCCTTCCATTATCAGTCTTCGAGAGGCCGTAGATGTAAACAACAATGGCTGCCACGCTTCACGCTCCTACTCCACCTTCCAGATGGCCACCTTCCCGTCGTGCTTGGCGGCGCCACTGAGAACGTAGCGATCTTCCGCCGAGCACAGAGTGGTCACTTTGTCACCGTGGCCGTGGAGCTCCTTCAACACCTGGCGGCGGTCCACGTCCAGGATGTAGATCTTCCCTTTAGTGGAGGCACGGCCGACAGCGCCGACCCACACCTAAAAAAGGAAATATGTATTATCAGGCATTTTATTTTAAAGCATCAGTGCTGTTTTATTATAGCGCTCCCTCAAGGCGCAACACTAAACACTTTAGAGTAGTCAGTGTACAGCTTGTATAGTAGTTCAGATTTACTGTCAACTCACAGCCATTTTAGTCTAAGTCAATAGCAACAATTCACCCCAGCTGTGACTTGTCAACTTGAAGGTGTGTTTAGGCTCCTCATTATGTTGGAAAACAAATAATATGCTTCAGGATGTATCAGGAACTCCTAACAATGAACTGCAGCTTACTCAGTGCTGGTTGCACTCACGCGCCATGACACAACTGCCACTATGCTTGACTGCAGGAAAAATACACTTATCTCAACTTGTATTAAAAAAAAACGGATGTGTGATTGTATACTGCAATACTAGCTGCACACAGACAGCTCAAAATTATGTAATTTCATCGTATTATCCCTTGACAAGAGATATAGTGGAACCTCGATTCACAAACTCCTCATTGTACTGACTTTTTGATTTACAAACGACAGACTGAATAACAATATGCTTTGGTGTACAAACTTTGTCTCCGTGTAAGAACATTTCATCCACCCATTGTGTGCCATGTAACGCAGTCATTTTTTGCCTGGTAGCATTACTGTGACAATTGTTACTTTTTGTGCTGTTTAAGGTTGTTTTTTTTACCCTTTTTACTGCATATTCCTAATTTTGATAGCTCAGTAGGAGTTCAAAGAAAGCAACAGATAAGCGATTTGTGGTTAGAGACATTCAGGAAGTATCCACAGCGTTGTCGACACTTCCTCCCCTTGACAACTGACAAGGTAAAATGTATTGTATTTGTTATTCTTAATTATTGTATAAAACTGACTGTTAAAGTTAAGGAGTTTTGTGATTTCACATTGTGAGTGCACCAAAGGGCTAGTGACAGTGTGTGCGTTTAACTCCTTGTAGCGGTTTTTGTTTTGTTAATAAAAAAGAAAGTTGATCCATCTCCCCCTTGTTATGTTTGTTTGATATACAGTATTTTATAGCACTTTATATTGTGTTCTAAGTGAATTAGCTTTCACTAAAATATAGAATTTGGAAAATTGGAAACCATTATTGATGTTTACATTGTTTCTTAAAGAAGAATTTGCTCCAATATACAAACTTTTCTCTTTACGAACCCTGTTCAAGACCCAATTAAGTTTGTAAATCGAGGTTCCACCGCACTCTAATACAAAATCCTGCTGAATATTATGGTCTACCTGATTTTTCACTTTAATCATGCAGTGGCATCCGGTGCAGTCCTGCAGCGCCACACGTTGGTAAGGTTTGGATGTGTCCTTCAAGTACCAAATGCACACATCACCGGAATCTACGCACACACTCCACAGCTCTTCCCTCTGTCATACAAATAAATCCTCCGTCACACACTGTAGACTAAAAACATTTAAATCAAGTGTTTGTGTGTGTGGAACCTCAGGTAACAAAAGCAACGAGCTAAACGTAGCCGATGCCCCTTTGTGTTGCTCGGGCAGGTTCAGACGATGTTTTAGAGAACCGTTCCTCCATACCTCTATAATGCTGTCCCTGGAGCCTAAGGGGAATGACAAAAAGATACAACAGGAAGTTTAACAAAGTATTTTTTGATAGTTTAAATTCCAAATGAGATACCCACAGCACCACAGCGTCGCATTGCAGCTGTACACTGACTGCAGTCGGTCACAGCTGAGGCGGAAGTTCTTCTTCACCTGTGAGGTTTACACAAAAAAACTAAATTACATTCTGTAAATGCTCCAATTAATGTGAATAAAATAACTGCCAGTGTCACTAACAAATTAAGAAACACTGGCATTGTGCATTAAAAAACAGCTGTAGCTTCAAGTACTCATGTAGTTATTTAGTATCGCCACAAGATGGCAGTAGCTGCATTTAAAATATTATGACCTTATCCTTGCATGTGATGTAACATGTAGCTACTCCTAATCAATAACAATGGTATAAATACTGACAATATAAAACAAGTTTATTTCCAGTTATTGCTTTACGGCTGTTAGAGCATTTGTTCAAACATGCAGTGAGTGCTTAAAGAACAAAGAAACAAGTCAGCAAAATGTACTCCAAAACGAACCTGCAATGTTGCTATGTCCCATACAATGATGGTTCCTTCTGCGCTGCAGGAGTACGCCACCCTCTGGCTGAAATAACACATTACACCTTGAAGTGGCCTCATCACCTCACATTAGTTTGCGCCTAAAATGCATTAAGATTACAGCATAATTATAAATGTGCAAAAATGTGTACGTCTGTTCATACTTACACACATACAATGTTATGTGTATGCAGTGTAAGAAGCATGTTGAATCCAGAACGAACATTGGGAAGCCATTGATCAAATAAACCAGATAATAATTTGACAAGCTCCTGCGTTACACTGCTAAAGCAGGAACTTCCACAGGTGTCATCTTCATTAATTACCTGTACTTGTCGGTGTCTAGTGCGAGCCCGGTGACCTCCGACCTGTGCTCCGTCAGCTGCCTGTTGCAGACCAAGGCCACCATGCTGATGATGTAGATAACAGAATCTTCAGAGCCCATCCACACCTGGTCTTTGTCCACTGCCAGCATGCAATTCTACAACAGAATAATTAGTGTTATGTTAATAACTTAATATAAACTTTGGGGATGATACAACAGCATTTTGTTCAGGAGAGAACACACAGAAGCTATTACAAATAATACCAGAAGAAATAAAACAATTAAAAAGATGGTTTGACGAATACAGACAATCCTTAAACCTTAGTAAAACTAAAATAATGTAATTTGGTAACAGTAGAAAGGAAAGTCAAACACAAATACAAATAGACAGAATAAAAATCGAAAGAGTAAATGAAACCACATTTCTAGGTATAATGATTGATGATAAAATAAGCTGGCATAAAGGTAACAAGAAACACGTCAATAATGAATAAAGCAAAACATGTTCTAGACCAAAAATCACTCTATATTCTCTACTGCTCACTAGTGTTACTATATGAGTTATTGTGAAGAAATATGGGGAAATAACTACAAAAGTACACTTCATTCATTGACCGTGTTATGAAAAGATCAGTTCGAATAATACATAATGTTGGATATAGAGAACATTCAAACGCTTTATTCATTGAATATACAACAATTCTTCTCAACATAAGAGGAGAAATATAATCTTGGAAAAAACTTAAATTTAAAACACATATAACACTTAAGACCTTCAGAATATGGAGTTAAATTATAGAATGGATAAAGCAAATAAATCAAACAATGAACTAATATAATCCACTTGAAAAAATCTAGATAAACATTCTGAATTTATTTTATCCATCTATTCATTTTCAGATAATTCTATTTATCTCACCATATGAAATATAACTTACTTCACTATATATTATTATTATTTTTTCAAATTGTTATTATGTATGGAGTATATTGTGAATAAATTGAGAACAGGAAGAGAACAACAATTTTAGCAACTGCTATATGTAAAGCACAAGGGGTCAGATTAAATAAGCTCTTCTTCCTACTCCTTTTCGAACATGTGGAATAGAGAAACTGGAAATTATAATGTATCATGTTATATCATACTTGCCAACCCTCCCGGATTTTCCGTGAGACTCCCAAAATTCAGCGCCTCTCCCGAAAACCTCCCGGAAGAAATTTTCTCCCGAAATTCAGCTGTAGCTGGAGGCCACGCCCCCTCCAGCTCCATGCGGACATGAGTGGGGACAGCCTGTTTTTACGTCCGCTTTCCTGTTATATAAACAGCTTGCCTGCCCAATCACGTTACAACATCTACGTATTTTAATAAAAAACTGCACACACAAGGAGACGAAGCAGAAGAACGAGGAAGTTACAGCCATGGCGACATTGTCTGTAATAGAGTGATTCTATGTTGTCTGTTGCCATCTCCTGGTGAATGTTGTCTATTGCGTTATGGTGTTGCTTTTTGATTGGCCAATGATTTACGTGGTGTTGTGCACCTGACGGCAAGTGACTCTTGCCAGTACGCAAATGGCAGAACAAAGGTTACTCAAATAGTGAAAGTTAAGTGTTGTTGTTTAGTTTTTTTTTAGTAACCAGCAAGCACAGTACAGTTAGTAGAACAACTGTGTTTTTATTACTGTGTATTTGATAGGTGCCGTCTGAAATTCAACTATTTATTTTATTTATATATATATAATTAAATGAATATATATAGCTAGAATTCACTGAAAGTCAAGTATTTCATACATATATATATTAAATATATATGAAATACTCGAGTTGGTGAATTATACTCCTCCCCTCTTAACCACGCCCCCCCTCCCCACAACCCCCACCTCCTGAAATCGGAGATCTCAAGGTTGGCAAGTATGTGTTATATGTATGCATGTTCGAAATAAACACAAACTCAACTCAACTCAAAACATGAATACTGTTATTTCTGGCTTAGAATATACAAAACGTATCATTGTGCACTATTCAAGCGACTCCACTAGATGGCAAAAGTGTTCCACTTTAACAAGATTGAGTTCCATTAGAGAAGATAGAAATCATTTAAAATGACACTCAAATGTTTGTTGATGTCAGGCAAATGTTTACAGAGCCTGTGTGGGAAACCGGCAGAGATAACAGAGGTAAGAAATTTCATGTGACCGAGACCTGCATGTTTGGGAGCAAAGGTCAGCGGGGCGACTCCCTATGGAATGAACACACACGGCAGACACTCCCTGAACATAACACACATTGTGTTTGAGAGGCCCAAGCAGAAAATGTGAGGATAACTCTTTTATGCGTGTGTGATATGAGTCTGCCAGGCAACACATGGAGGGCAGTCAGGTGTTTTTATGCGTTATTTATTTACCAGTCTTGCGGTTCCCACTTGACAAGTGTGTGTCAGAGACCAGCTGGAGGCATCAAACACCATCACCTTGCCACCGCTCACAGACACCCACAACTGACCTGAAACAAATGGACACATTTTTTTTTTTTTTTTGCATAAACTTTGACCTCAGTTTGTCTGTTCACCACAGTCCAGCACTAATACACTGTGAGCCATGAGCGACAACGAGAATAAATGGGGCAATTTGCCATTACAGTACAGTGGTAGTTCAATTTAAGAGTGCTTTGAAATAAGAGCTGTCTCTTGGCGAATTGTAATGCTTTAAGTTGTGATCAAAAATTTGGGTTACAAGCATCCGCGCCATAAGTTGGTGTAGTAAATTTCACAGTGAACTCCGTGAAATATCTCATCTTACTCGCTAACATTAGCTTCTAGCTAGAGATCGACCTAGTTTTGTTTCCAACCATAGGAAAGAAGAAAGTGAGTGAGCATGAAGGAGAATTGAATGATAATTGAATTAAAGAAAGCAATAATCAAAAACATGACATAGCATGACGCCAACTTGGCAAAGCAATTTGAGCGTAGCACTGCTCGTCTGCACCGTACTGAAGGCGAATGAGTCTAACGCCAGCCAAGGATGTTAAAATAATCCCTAAACGGCAGGGATTTTGTTAATGAAAATATGAAAAAAGCTGCTGATGGTGTGTTTGACGGGGAAGCAGCTGGAAGGCAAGCCCATAGAAGTCCACTCTTGAAGGTAAATGCAGTACATTATTATTACATTACTTCATAAAACTACTGCAGTTTTTTTAGTACATTATATTATAGTATTATTCACCATTTCTCATCTAAAAGTTAGTTTTTTAAAGACATGTTATGTGTTGAATATGCGCTGTTTTGGGGGCCAAGCACTAATCAATTTGATTTGAATTCATTTCAAAGGGAGATATTAAAATTTGAGATACAAGTGTTTTGAGTTAAGAGCTTCATTACAGAACCAATTAAGTTTGTACCCATCCATCCATCCATTTTCTACCGCGTGTCCTGTTCGGGGTCGCTGGATACTATCCCAGCTGCATTCAAGAGAAAGGCGGGTACACCCTGGACAAGTCGCCACCTCATCGCAAGGCCAACACATATAGACAGACAACATTCACACTCACATTCACACACTAGGGACCATTTAGTGTTGCCAATCAACCTATCCCCAGGTGCATATCTTTAGAGGTGGGAGGAAGCCAGAGTACCCGGAGGGAACCCACGCAGTCACGGGGAGGACATGCAAACTCCACACAATATGATCCCAAGACCGGGATTGAACCCAAGACAATTCAGGACCTTCGCAATGTGAGGCACATGCACTAACCCCTGTTCCACCGTCCTGTCCAGTTTGTACCTAATGTATACTAATTTAATAATTATACTTTATATTCTTATCAATGACGCAGCAGGAAATGCTAAGAATACATTTGCGGTAAAACTTAATATGAATATGTTAGTCTGGTTCATTTTCTGGTCAAGTTGGAGTTCAGTTCTGTTCTAATAAAATAAACATACTATCCCTTCATACTGCATGTTTAATCTGCCAACACATATACGATTATTAAAATATAAATCATTTGTGAAAAATAAACACATTTTTTTAAGTGATATAAAATTATGTTAGTTTTGCCAATAGAGGAAATAAATGTATGCTAATTTAAAAGACATAAAGATATACAATTATGTTATCTTTGCCAATAGAGGATATAAATGTTTACTAATTTAAAAGACATTGTCCAAATTGTGGTTTTGAGCTTCATGGACCAAACCAAACAACTTTTAAATTATCATGTAGAAACACTTGCTGAATCATGACCCCACCCGCCTTCAGCCAACAGTCACATTTCCTGAAGTGTAAAAAGTGAGAAGTGGGAACGTGGGGGCGATAGAATCATGAGCAACATGGAGAGAATGAATAGGCACTTGACAGGAGACGTGGGAGCAAACTGGACGGGCGCCAGCAATCCATTTGAATGACCTACATTCAACAAGGGAGGCGAGAGGCAAGGCCGGTAGAGAGCGTCTGAATGGGCAGATTTGTTCTTTTCAGCCACAGAAATAAAAAACGCGTCAAAAGGGTCGGCGTTGCTACCAGCCGGGCGACTTAAGTGGCACCAGATGTCCACTAGAGATCATCCTACTGCATATGACCGCACATAAACTTGTCATGGGACAAAACTAGAGAACGTTTAGAGTAGAAAGAGTACAGCTTGTAGAGGGGTATTGATTTACTATCCAAAATAGCCATTATTGTCTAAGTAGGCAAGACAAGTGAAGAAAACAGCCTGGTAGTAGCGTCATGGTGTATGACTTCGATCTATGCTGTAATGCAAATTGCACACCAGACCTATTCAACTTATCACTACTTTGACTTATCACTTCACTAATATTATTATTTTGTATATTCCGGACAATTTTTATTTATTTATTTTGATCTATCAAGTCAAGGATCATCTTTTTGGCAGCGCTGTAAGTGTCCTTAACAATCTGCTGTTTTTTTCTTTAACTAAACTCACGGCTCACCAGTTGAATAGCCCTAATGATGAAACAGAGAGGACCTAAGATGGAACCTTGAGGAACACCACTGGTATAACTACGTAGGTTTAACCAATGACTATTGACTGCATCTGAAGCAAATAAGCGACAAAAACACCTTAGTTACATAAATCACATTACAAAAATATAGGCAACAACCAAAAAGGAGAGGACTTAATGTGGGTGCCTTGAGGAACGCATCAGTTATGTAAATCACAAGTTTGGACCCCAGTGTTTGATGTTTGGTAGCAAGGTTAAATTTCAATGAGTTTACAGTGGCCCTAGTTCCTGTATATAACAATAGCACTCTTGTGTTTTAGTAATTTGCTACAAAAAAGTTAGTCTCCCAAGTTTTGAACTGAACTTGGGTCGCCAGTTGAACAACTCTGTTGTATACAAACTTCCCTTAAGTATATTTCAGTTTCTATTCAATAGTATTGGTGCTGGCACATATCTTTTATGTGGCCTCATGCAGAAGACAACAGAATAAGTGCTTATGGGAATCTTTATAAACACTCGTCACAGTGACTCAGACCTGGCCACCTGTCATTGGCTTGGGAGCAACTTCTTAGAAGTTTGTTTCATCGTTTTACCTGGCGTGTAGAGTAGAACATCCACCGCGCGAGGTGCGGCCAGCTCCAGGGAAGGGTTAATTTTGTGCTTCAGCGTCTCAGCGGTTGTCCTGGGAACCATCATGGGCACTGCAGACCAGCATGTCGTAATAAACAAATTACAATACTTTTTTTCTGTGTCTGCGTTTACCTTCCATTTTGATGCGGTCAAAATGAGCCAGCTTGGAGGCGGAGTAAGTGGCCTTGCTGCTCTGAAGGCTACCCACCACAGCGTCCATCAACAAGGCATTGGTCAAGGCTTGCTGCATGTACTGGGGGTCCTGGAAACAAAGATCCAGTCACGGCTTTTGTCACGAAAAGCCAAGTGAAAGCATTTCCTGCATGGTTGAGTAAGAGTGATGCTCCATGGACAGTACATTTTGGTGCATATCTGGATAAAGGTGCTGCTTTACTGCATTTATTTTCATTTTCGGGGGAACTGCACTTTTTTTTGGTAGAACTTTGCCTATAATTCTGAATTCTTACATAAGGTAAGAACACGTTTTTTTTAAGCATTCTAAATATTAAATAAATGCGATCAAAAGTCCGCTTACAATGGATGGTAATGGAGTCGCTCTATTCTGCCTATAAAAGCCCTTAAAAAAAATCCTAACACCTCTATTAAGGTTTTATACACATGCTATAAATTATATATGTAATGTAGTAACAAGCACATTAATAATAACATTTAAAATGTTCGTATTTTGATCATTTTAAGCATAAGCGGCACATTAATTTTAAAAACACATCACATTGTTCTCTTTTTCCCCCCACTACTTCAACGATTATTACTCAATGCAGTTGTCTTGAGAGCCAACAGACATAATAAACGGTAACTTACTGTGCAATGTCTGCTGTCATTAGGATGCTGAATGATAGAATCTTGTTATATTCCCGTTTTGGATGAAAAATGACTCATAATACACGGGAAGAATAGGGTTGTGGAACCAAGCTTCTTTTTGTGTTGTTCTCGCCATTTTTGGGTCTAAATTGGCTGTCAAAATGTACCAACTAGTCGGATTACATTCTCGTCCTTCTACTATCAAGGTGAGAGGAGCAAAGGAAGTAGCTTACCACTTGATGATGTAAACATCGGCACACACGCTTGTG
Organism: Nerophis ophidion; assembly: GCF_033978795.1. NCBI lineage: Eukaryota > Metazoa > Chordata > Actinopteri > Syngnathiformes > Syngnathidae > Nerophis > Nerophis ophidion. The sequence continues at coordinate 38,885,066 of NC_084618.1, forward strand.
ATCACAGTGCCGCTATAAGTTTGTATGTGTGAGCGCTTATAGTAACAATGTCACTAATACTTGGTTAATATTTAAGTCATGAAATGTAAATGGAGTATTGTTGGCGCATTTTGGATGTTGTTTTATTGGGTTTTATGGGCGGAAGAGAGGACCTCCATTTGGCTCTGCTGTAAGCAGACTTTTATTTACGTTTATTTATAAGTTAGAATGCAAAAAAATAAAAATAAAATACATCCGTTGTCATGTCCTTCACAATGATTGTGAACGATAGGGAAAATACTGCACCGACAAAATATTGCTGTGTATGCTGGTAGGAATGTTACAACATGAACATTTCATATCATGGTTATTGTGACCAATATTACCATGATTATTACGGTATTGTTGAATGTGCTCAAAATTATTTATACACACTGAAATCCTTTAACCAAGTAAAAAAATGTTTCAATAATTACATAAACAGGCACACAATATTCTTCTCCTTGGCAGAAGTAACACTAAAAATGTGTTTTAATTCTTAAGTGCATAATACTGTTATTTGAAAATTAACACTCTTCCTTGTGGTCTAGATCAGTTGTTCTTAAACTTTTCTCACAGAGTACCACCTCAGAAAAAACTCGGCTCCCCAAGTAACACCATAATTAACATACATTAAAATACAGTAATGTAATAGCCCTATAAATATTCATTCAAAACAATGCAGCAGTTTTATTTAACAAGTATATTTAATATTATTAGCTACTCTAACATTATGCACAGTTTGAACAGTAACACTGTGTTTTAATACAAGAAAATAAAACACTGAACTTCAATCAAGTGATTCTTTGGCATACCACTAGTGGTACACATACCCCAGTTTGAGATTCACTGGCCTAGATAATATACTTTGATGTAAATTATGTGGAAATTTTGCTCCACAGTCACATTTACAATCCACTTTCTGAGTATATCTACAAATATTTAATGTGTGGTGGTGTTCCCTTTAGATTACGAATGAAACCACACTTCACCCTCTTCAAAAGTATAAATTTATCTTCTGGAAATACACACTATTACCCTCCAGATATTGTTGAATATAATCTTCATAAACAGTATATAGATTCACTGGTCACATCATTAGGTACACCTGCCCACTCTTGGATCGACACAGAGCAACACTTAAAAAGTTGCTTTAACCAGTACTTTCTCATGCATGTTGCACGTTCATGTTATTGGGCGCATGCAACAATTAGATAGAAAATAATATTTAATCATACCTAATCTTGTGTTAATAATGTAATGTAAGTAGAAACACAGAAGTAATTACTTAATAGACATCAGAGCAAGCGGGATGGCATGGCAGACAAAAAGGAATTACACAGGAGACTCAGCCTAGCAGAGGGAAGAAGGCTACCAGACATCAATGTTAGAAATGCCCACATAAGTACGTCCGTCAATCTGTGATGTCAATGTGTGCTTACTTGACTGCAAAACACAGTGTTCAGAGCCATCCAAGCCCAAATGCAAAGAACCTTACGATCTGACGCTTTTGCATTGTTTTCACAAGTATCCAACATTGTAACAACATCTGTTGGTCAGAAAAGAGGAAAATCATCATAGGTCCTTTTAAATTTTTATTTTTGTTGTTTTCATTTGTAAAGGTTTCAGGCTTTCTTAATGAGAAAGGCAAAACGCGAGTTACAGCTTCACTTTCGATTTATGTGACTATGTAGATTCACTTCCTATTATAGACACAACTGTCTTTGTGTCTTTACATGCTCAGACACTAGGGGTGTAACGGTACGTATATTTTTATTGAACCTTTCCGGTACGGGGGTTTCAGTTCGGTTCGGAGGTGTACTGAACGAGTGCACATGCTAGCAGCGACTGGGCTAGGACAACATGTAAAAGCCAGAGCTGGAAGACCCTCCTGCCTCGTTAAGATCTCCTGTTTGGGAACACTTTGGCTGCGCGATACAACAATGGAGGACGGAGGTTTGCCGATATTGTTCAGCAACTGCTTCTGACAACACGTCAAACATGTGTTACACCTTTTCTGCTTCCGGCTCCCAGACCGCAGTCGAGCAGCGCAGGGGAGACACTCCTCCAGGGCTGATGTATTCTCGGGGGCAACACCCTCAATCTACCCGGCAGTGGGTCTCCACAGCTCTGGACTCCAGGGTAAATGAAGAGTCCGGCGATTAGTTGCAAATCGTGGCTTTATTGAGGTCTTGCACACAGCCAATCCAACAAAACACCAGCCGCTCCCGCACTCGCGCTAAGCTCCCTCACCTCGCTCGCCCACACACTCACTGACGTCACATGCTGTCACATATTAAAGGGCCACACACGCACACATACGCTACTCTCATAACACATGCTAACCCATTTGAAACATCACCACCGCATTCAAGCAGCCTCTCCTCGGTGAGACAGGCAGGGCTAAAGCAATAACAAATGTTTTTATAGCAGCAGATTTAAGTCATATTGCATTAAAAACTAGATTTTGACCCACTTATATGGTGGAAGAACAATGAACCCATATATCCTCTTACTGCCAAGTTAGCCAGGCTAATAAAAGTCTCAATCAATCAATCAATCAATCAATCAAAAAAAGCAGTTTATATGTAGAAAGGTTTCGTTAAGAAACGATTCTGAGCCTTATCTTATTTATGTTTCATTTTGTACATGTTGACCACATTAACTCTGGCAATGGACCCTGTGTGTATATGTATGTTATGCCATTGTTTACAAATTTGGTAAATAAATAACCAAAAAAATGTATATTTTGTAGTTTTCTTACTGTACCGAAATTGAACCGAACAGTGACCTATAAACCGAGGTACGTACCGAACCGAAATTTTTGTGTACCATTACACCCCTATCAGACACTGATGTGTTTGTACAAGTTTGGATTGGGGTTTGTAATTTTTTTAACAGAGACAGTTGTTAATGTGTCTTATTTGTATGACAGCAGTGAAAGGATTAGTGTGCAAGCTTGGAAATCAACCGTATTGCTGGGTTGCATATGACATCATGTACATTTTATCTTCTTCTGGCTTAATTCACATGATGGTCAAGCAGCTTGAACATAGTATTAAAACATGTGAAAGTGAGCGTAGAGTTTGAGCAGAACATGCTGTATTGCTGTTCATTGGGCTTATTAGTGATTCCCAAAGCCCAAAAAAAGTCTGCGGGCTATAGAGCGTTTTCCGTTCGGGCTCCAGTACTCTGGAATGCCCTCCCGGTAACAGTTCGAGATGCCACCTCAGTAGAAGCATTTAAGTCTCACCTTAAAACTCATTTGTATGCTGTAGCCTTTAAATAGACTCCCTTTTTAGACCAGTTGATCTGCTGTTTCTTTTCTTTTTCTTCTATGTCCCACTCTCCCTTGTGGAGGGGGTCCGGTCCGATCCGGTGGCCATGTACTGCTTGCCTGTGTATCGGCTGGGGACATCTCTGCGCTGCTGATCCGCCTCCGCTTGGGATGGTTTCCTGGTGGCTCCGCTGTGAACGGGACTCGCTCTGCTGAGTTGGACCCGCTTTGGACTGGACTCTTGCGACTGTGTTGGATCCATTGTGGATTGAACTTTCACAGTATCATGTTAGACCCGCTCGACATCCATTGCTTTCCTCCTCTCTAAGGTTCTCATAGTCATTATTGTCACCGACGTCCCACTGGGTGTGAGTTTTCCTTGCCCTTATGTGGGCCTACCGAGGATGTCGTGGTGGTTTGTGCAGCCCTTTGAGACACTAGTGATTTAGGGCTATATAAGTAAACATTGATTGATTGATTGATAAACTAACGTCATGTTAAGTATTAGTAAAGAATAATGTAATTGTTGGTCCAATTCACCGCGTTTTTGTTTGACGATTTTCATAGCAAAAAATAAAAGCTTAGTTGTTGTGCAGGAAAGCCAAGTGCTTTATGCGACATGGAGGACCACATTATAGTGTCTTTGGTCCTTAATAGTAGTCATAAACTAGATGAATAAATATTTCATTGGCTCAAAAGCATATGCAAATTCTTGATATTGCAAGCAAACATTGATAAACAACAGAAAAAAATATAGGAAAATAACGAGATTAAGAATTTCACACCATAAAAACGTCAGAACACCTGAATTGTAGATAAATTTTAACAGAAAATGAACTGCAAAAACTAAATATTTTTTTTCTTCTCATTAGCGTCATTATGTCAATCAAAAACGTTACCAACAATGTATTTCACAGAATAATATTTAATGTGTGGACCCCTTCAGATGTAAAGACCTGATGCGCCTCCAATTTTTTCCATCATCCATCCATCATCTTCCGCTTATCCGAGGTCGGGTCGCGGGGGCAACAGCCTAAGCAGGGAAACCCAGACTTCCCTCTCCCCAGCCACTTCGTCTAGCTCTTCCCGGGGGATCCCGAGGCGTTCCCAGGCCAGCCGGGAGACATAGTCTTCCCAACGTGTCCTGGGTCTTCCCCGTGGCCTCCTACCGGTTGGACGTGCCCTAAACACCTCCCTAGGGAGGCGTTCGGGTGGCATCCTGACCAGATGCCCGAACCACCTCATCTGGCTCCTCTCGATGTGGAGGAGCAGCGGCTTTACTTTGAGTCCCTCCCGGATGGCAGAGCTTCTCACCCTATCTCTAAGGGAGAGCCCCGCCACACGGCGGAGGAAACTCATTTCGGCCGCTTGTACCCGTGATCTTATCCTTTCGGTCATGACCCAAAGCTCATGACCATAGGTGAGGATGGGAACATAGATCGACCGGTAAATTGAGAGCTTTGCCTTCCGGCTCAGCTCCTTCTTCACCACAACGGATCGGTACAACGTCCGCATTACTGAAGACGCCGCACCGATCCGCCTGTCGATCTCACGATCCACTCTTCCCTCACTCGTGAACAAGACTCCTAGGTACTTGAACTCCTCCACTTGGGGCAGGGTCTCCTCCCCAACCCGGAGATGGCACTCCACCCTTTTCCGGGCGAGAACCATGGACTCAGACTTGGAGGTGCTGATTCTCATTCCGGTCGCTTCACACTCGGCTGCGAACCGATCCAGCGAGAGCTGAAGATCCCGGTCAGATGAAGCCATCAGCACCACATCATCTGCAAAAAGCAGAGACCTAATCCTGCGGTTACCAAACCGGAACCCCTCAACGCCTTGACTGCGCCTAGAAATTCTGTCCATAAAAGTTATGAACAGAATCGGTGACAAAGGACAGCCTTGGCGGAGTCCAACCCTCACTGGAAATGTGTTCGACTTACTGCCGGCAATGCGAACCAAGCTCTGGCACTGATCGTACAGGGAACGGACCGCCACAATAAGACAGTCCGATACCCCATACTCTCTGAGCACTCCCCAAAGGACTTCCCGAGGGACACGGTCGAATGCCTTCTCCAGGTCCACAAAGCACATGTAGACTGGTTGGGCAAACTCCCATGCACCCTCAAGAACCCTGCCGAGAGTATAGAGCTGGTCCACAGTTCCACGACCAGGACGAAAACCACACTGTTCCTCCTGAATCCGAGGTTCGACTATCCGACGTAGCCTCCTCTCCAGTACACCTGAATAAACCTTACCGGGAAGGCTGAGGAGTGTGATCCCACGATAGTTGGAACACACCCTCCGGTCCCCCTTCTTAAAGAGAGGAACCACCACCCCGGTCTGCCAATCCAGAGGTACCGCCCCCGATGTCCACGCGATGCTGCAAAGTCTTGTCAACCAAGACAGCCCCACAGCATCCAGAGCCTTAAGGAACTCCGGGCGGATCTCGTCCACCCCTGGGGCCTTGCCACCGAGGAGCTTTTTAACTACCTCAGCGACCTCAGCCCCAGAAATAGGAGAGTCCACCACAGATTCCCCAGGCACTGCTTCCTCATAGGAAGACGTGTTGGTGGGATTGAGGAGGTCTTCGAAGTATTCCTTCCACCTATCCACAACATCCGCAGTCGAGGTCAGCAGAACACCATCCGCACCATACACGGTGTTGATAGTGCACTGCTTCCCCCTTCCTGAGGCGGCGGACGGTGGTCCAGAATCGCTTCGAAGCCGTCCGGAAGTCGTTTTCCATGGCTTCCCCGAACTCTTCCCATGTCCGAGTTTTTGCCTCCGCGACCGCTGAAGCTGCACACCGCTTGGCCTGTCGGTACCTGTCCACTGCCTCCGGAGTCCTATGAGCCAAAAGGACCCGATAGGACTCCTTCTTCAGCTTGACAGCATCCCTCACCGCTGGTGTCCACCAAGGGGTTTTAGGATTGCCGCCCCGACAGGCACCAACTACCTTGCGGCCACAGCTCCGATCTGCCGCCTCGACAATAGAGGTGCGGAACATGGTCCACTTGGACTCAATGTCCAGCACCTCCCTCGTGACATGTTCAAAGTTCTTCCGGAGGTGGGAATTGAAACTTTGTCTGACAGGAGACTCTGCCAGACGTTCCCAGCAGACCCTCACAATGCGTTTGGGCCTCCCAGGTCTGTCCGGCATCCTCCCCCACCATCGCAGCCAACTCATCACCAGGTGGTGATCGGTAGAAAGCTCCGCCCCTCTCTTCACCCGAGTGTCCAAAACATGAGGCCGCAAATCCGATGACACAACTACAAAGTCGATCATGGAACTGCGGCCTAGGGTGTCCTGGTGCCAAGTGCACATATGGACACCCTTATGCTTGAACATGGTGTTTGTTATCGACAAACTGTGACGAGCACAAAAGTCCAATAATAAAACACCACTCGGGTTCAGATCCGGGCGGCCATTCTTTCCAATCACGCCTCTCCAGGTTTCACTGTCGCTGCCAACGTGAGCGTTGAAGTCTCCCAGTAGGACAAGGGAATCACCCGGGGGAGCACTTTCCAGTACTCCCTCGAGTGTTCCCAAAAAGGGTGGGTACTCTGAACTGCTGTTTGGTGCATAAGCACAAACAACAGTCAGGACCCGTCCCCCCACCCGAAGGCGGAGGGAGGCTACCCTTTCGTCCACCGGGTTGAACTCCAACGTACAGGCTTTGAGCCGGGGGGAAACAAGAATTGCCACCCCAGCCCGTCGCCTCTCACTGCCGGCAACGCCAGAGTGGAAGAGGGTCCAATCCCTCTCGAGAGAAGTGGTTCCAGAGCCCTTGCTGTGCGTCGAAGTGAGTCCGACTATATCCAGCCGGAATTTCTCGACTTCGCGCACTAGCTCAGGCTCTTTCCCCCCCAGTGACGTGACGTTCCACGTCCCAAGAGCTAGCTTCTGTAGCCGAGGATCGGACCGCCAAGTGCCCTGCCTTCGGCTGTCGCCCAGCTCACAATGCACCCGACCTCTATGGCCCCTGCTATGGGTGGTGAGCCCATTGGAGGGGTGACCCACGTTGCCTCTTCGGGCTGTGCCCGGCCGGGCCCCATGGGAACAGGCCCGGCCACCAGGCGCTCGCCATCGTGCCCCACCTCCGGGCCTGGCTCCAGAGGGGGGCCCCGGTGACCCGCGTCCGGGCGAGGGAAATCTGGGTCCATGGTTTTTCATCTTCATAAAGGTCTTCGAGCTGCTCTTTGTCTGATCCCTCACCTAGAACCTGTTTGCCTTGGGAGACCCTACCAGGGGGCTTTATGCCCCCGGACAACATAGCTCCTAGGATCATTGGGACACGCAAACTCCTCTACCACGATAAGGTTGCAGCTCAGAGAGGAGCTGCAACTCCAATTTTTTCTTTCTTATAAATCTTTGTTAAATGTCCAAGGAAGTGAGGTCGAGGCGAGCAGTAATGTCTCAGCGATGATGAATGTTTAACATTTTTCGAAAATAATTTTCCTTAAGAGTGTATAAATCCACTCCATCCTATTTGAAATATTTTTTTCATGATTGCAAATATATTTTCCTCTGAACCTTTCAAAATATGCCCCAACCTGCATTGATACAGGTGAAAAAACAGTAGCCTAATGGGACTCTAGACCATCGCCTGAAACCCGGAAATGCCTCTAGGTCACGTGATTGCAAACGGGCAATACTAGTTTGCGAGTTTATCAAAGTGTGCTTATCAATCATGGTTTTATGATTATTGTAGTTTGAAACGGTAATGCTAACCATCAAGAGTTATCAAAGTTTATCATTGATATCAATGCTGTAAATTGTTACATCCCTATGATAGACAATTCATTTTTAAAGTGCATTACTGCCACCTACAGGACTGGAGTGGATGTAGTTTGCTATAAAAGAAAGAAAAAAAATGTTTGTGTTTTTTTATCAAAATTGTTTAGTTTTATATAGTACCAGTCAAAAGTTGAGAGACCTTTTTGTATGACAAATTAGAAAGTGTTTTGATTGGTACGGTGCTCCATAAGCATTTCAATTGAGTTAACAGGAAAGCCTCAGTGTATTATTGTTTGTATTCTGCTCACACCCATAGATTATTATTATGGTTGGCACAAAGCTAAGGAAAGTTACCTTGTGCTGGTCGGCCATGTTGCGTCCTGCCCACATCTCCTTGACCATCAGGTTCCAAAGTTCGGTCTCTGTCTTCAAATTGGCCTCGAAGGCCTCCTTCCGGCCCCGGACTCGCAGTTTCAAGCTGGGTATTCGCAGGAGCAGGAATGGAGCTGAGGACACTTTCACTTCCTGTGGAAAAACACATCTTTTCAATACATAATAATAATGACACTGTTGAGTTATTAACAAGTCTACCTCTAAATCTCTGTACTGCGCCACCTCCACATATCCTGGCCGCCCATCTGTCAGCAGGAAGAGCCGGCGCTGCGTCATGGCGATCTTCCCCACGCCGCGGCTCGTCTTGACCGAGGAGGACAGCTTGAAGACACATTCACTGGCTTCAATGTGCTCCAACACTGATGCAGGTAAGCACACCTGAAGAACAAAAAAACAACAACATGAAAACAAGTTTAAAAAAAATTCTTACTTGTTATCGCACACATCGATCTGTACAATAAAGGTTATTTAACATTATGTACTACACACCTCCTGTGCTTCAGCCTCCGTTTCCTTCCAGATGGTGTAGAAAACTCTAAATAAATCTGGTGCTACTTGCTTCTGATGGCCTGGAATAAACACGTAAAGCCACTTTTATTTATTACGAAATAAACTATTGAAATGGATGCCTTAATAAAAAAAATATCACAGCAACGCAAAACATTTGATATCATTAGAATTAATTTTAAGAATTTAGTAGGTTCATTGGTCTAACCCAGTAACCACTGGGTTAGACCAATGAACCTACTAAATTCTATATACCAGTGGTTCTCAACCTTTTTTCAGTGATGTACCCCCTGTGAAAATGTTTTTAATTCAAGTACCCCCTAATCAGAACAAAGCATTTTTGGTTGAAAAAAAGAGATAAAGAAGTAAAATACAGCACTATGTCATCAGTTTAAGGATTTATTAAATTGTATAACAGTGCAATATATTGCTCATTTGTAGTGGTTTTCTTGAACTATTTGGAAAAACAGATATAAAAATAACTAAAAACTTGTTGAAAAATAAACAAGTTATTCAATTATAAATAAAGATTTCTTCAAATAAAAGTAATCATCAACTTAAAGTGCCCTCTTTGGGGATTGTAATAGAGATCCATCTGGATTCATGAACTTAATTCTAAACATTTCTTCACAAAAAAAAAATCTTTAACATCAATACTTATGGAACATGTCCACAAAAAAATCTAGCTGTCAACACTGAATATTGCATTGTTGCATTTCTTTTCACAGTCTATGAACTTACGTTCATATTTTGTTGAAGTATTATTCAATAAAGATATTTATAAAGGATTTTTGTATTGGTGCTGTTTTTTAAAAAAATCTAACGTACCCCTTGGCATACCTTCAAGTACCCCCAGGGGTACGCTTACCCCCATTTGAGAACCACTGGTCTAACCTACCATAACTTAATAAATGCATTTTGGAATAACTAGCTAAATATTGCAGAAGTTATTACAAAATGCACTTGCTGCACTTTTTTAAGTGACATGCAACAATTTGCTGCATTATATAATAAACTATTGAAATGTATTCCTTAATTTAAAAAAATATAAGAGCAACACAATAAATCATATATTTAGAATTTCAACACAACATTTTTGAAAAACAACATGGAATTGGTCATTGATTGAATTAATATTTTTTTATGTTTCATATTTGTATTCTTTTTTTAATTCGCAGTATCATGTTTAGTATAGTATGACCATAACATAAGGGAATGTCTTCTAACATTTTCATGTCAGTAATATTTCATTAATGTAACTTTTGTCTCTAAGATGCAATTACTGGTAATAATCAAATGTGGCTGAATATTACAAAATGTGGCGTTATTACAAATTGATGTGAAAATGAATTTCATTATTACATAAAGTGTTGTTATCAGAATCAGAATCAGACATACTTTATTAATCCCCGAGGGGAAATTAACATTTTCAGCACAATCCCATTCAAGATCAGACAAACATAACAGGGAGACAGAACAGGATCGCTGACGGGTCTGCCAACATCCGGTGCCCCTTACAAAAAAGGTGAGATACAGGTAAACAAGTGGGGGGGAATGGGAGAAAAAAATAAAAGATTACAATAAAATAAAAAAATCGGTCTAAGCCTGGGCCCCTGGAGAGGGTGTCCAAACTGAGGCCAAGGGAAAAAAACAACTCATAGCCATAGTACACATCCCTCTTACATGTGTGTAAGAGGGAAACATCAAACATCACAGAACACAAAGGACATGAAAGACATTAAAGTAGCGGATGATGCAACCAGCCACTTCTACATACAGCTGTGAATAAAAAGTAAAAGAAACATATACACTGTGGTGGCCTCTGCGGTGTTCCACGCCGTCGTCTGCTGGGGTGGAGGGAGCATGGCCAGAGACAGGAGCAGACCCAACAAAGCAACCAAGAGAGTCGACTCCACTCTCGACCGCCAACTAACTCTCGGCCAGTGTCCAGTCCGCATGGATGAGCTAGGATACGTCCAAGGAGACTGAGGTGTCCGATACCTGCTCATTCAGCCAAGACACTGTGAAGCTTGTCCGTCCCGGAGCTCACTGCCAGCTCCGCAGCCCTGTCCCCTCATCCGCACCTCCTCCAGTCTCTCCAAACTGACTCTGGTGTGGCAGAGACCCAGCAACTGGTCTTCATGGCCAAAAGGCTCTCGGGAGGCAGATCCAGAAGTCCACAAAAAAAGCACCGCAGAGGTCACGAAAGTGCCACCCCTTGTCACACAGTCCCAAAGGGTCCCGGACCAAAAGGGAAAAAAAATAAATAAATAAAAAAAATAAATATATATATATATATATATATATATATATATGTATATATATATATATATATGTATATATATATATATGTATATATATATATATGTATATATATATATATATATGTATATATATATATATATATGTATATATATATATATATATGTATATATATATATATATATATATATATATATATATATATATATATATATATATATATATATATATATATATATATATATATATATATATATATATATGTATATATATATATATATATATACACATATACATATATATACATACATATATATAAAAATATACATATACATATATATACACACATATATACATATACATATATGTATATACATACATATACATATATATACAAATATACATATATATATATGTATACATATATATGTATATATATATACATATATATATGTATATATATATATGTATATACATATATATATATATATATATATATATATATAATAACACATGGAAACAAGAGGGAAACACAGCGCTCCTGCCAACAGCAGCCACTACAGCAGCGCCATCTTGGGAAAAGAAAAGAAAAAAAAAAAAAAAGGTATAATGAGGTATAGATGTGATTAAAAAAATGGTTCTTGATGAAAACTGGCTCCCAGCCCTAGTGTTCCGATTCCTGGGAATAATTTGCCAGTTTTGTTATTGATTCCCTTATCGATTCCTGTGGGTCCGCATGACGTCACCATGCACGGCGTCAACGCCGCCATTTATTCACAATAAAAGATAACAACAGGGCAAATTGTAATACTTGCAAGGTGGATATTTACTCCAAGTTTATGCATAAATATTAGTGTACAGAGAATGTAATAACTTCAATTAGTGGCTAGCAACATGCAGCTTTTATCAATATCTATATGCAGTGTTTCCCACAGGTCAGGCATCTATTTGTGGTGGTGTGGTCATGCGGCGGGGGAGGGGGGAGTGGCAGCGGCGGCGGCGATGACCAAGAAGAACGCGCAGTTGGAATATAATTACAACACTTTATGTACATATTTATATAATATTTACATATTTAGATAATATGTAACTAAAAGCTCCATTCACAGACATAGTCCCATTGCTTTTATGAGCGGTCGAGTAAGTCAAAAGCCGAAAAAAATAAATAAATGAATGTGTGGGAAACCCTGTATATGCGCTTTTAAGTGTTGCTCCGTAGCTGCTGGTGTGAAACGCATACGCATTGTTGTTTACAATGAAGTCATTAGCTGACATAATGCTGGCTTTGCAGCATTTTCCTTACCGCTATTATTGGCTCTGACGCTGCGGTATTGTGCAATACACTTATTAGTGCATGAGCATCTGATCAAAGAGAATGTAGGGCCAAATGGGACACAATTAAATACATCTTTGAATAACTACCTGAGTATGTCAACAATGAATTATATGAGGAATTAAATTTGAATTAAATACATAAAATATTTTTTTTCTATTGAATTATTTAATCAATTATTGATTTAATTATTTCATGTTTAAATTATTTAAATAAGTAATGCGTTAATGATTAATTAAGTTTTTAAATAATAATTAAATTATGAAATAAATAATTAATCCAATTATTAAAAAATATTTAAATTGTGAAATCATTTAATAGAAGATTAAATAATTAAATTGTGAAATAAGTGATTAAATGATGAAATAATTAAATAAAACATGAAATAATGAAAGCATTAATTAATAGTTTTTTCTTTTTATTCTTTCATGTACTCATAATCATTATTGAAGTTAAGAATTTCAGAAGTAAATGTATAACTATATTTATACATTCTTTTTGAGCTGAGTCATTCGAACTTCAGCTGGCACTAGACAAATATTGACACGCTCCACATCTCTTTCCTGCTTATCTCTTCTTCTTGCCTTCTTGCTAATCAGTCAAAGGTATGCTGCCCGGTTACTGCACCAATTGCAGCTTTTTTTTTTCTTTGGAACTTGTGTTCTGTAAAGTAAACAATTGAAACAATCACCTGAAGTAAGCCTGATATTATATAATTGACTGTTTTCATCATGCGTGATCATCAAGGCATCCACAGGACCCACATAAAGACCCCCTATCTTCAAGAATTTGGGCAAATAATTAACCTGAAGTAGAAATGTTTGGCAAAATGAGTCTGCAGTGAGCCTGAAAGGCCTTAAGAGTTTTTAGGAGAAGATATTTTATGTACTTACCAACAGTGAGCGCATCAAAAAGCCTATGAATGGTCCCCTGGTCTTTTACAATCCCCGACTCCTGCACGCATTTCACAAACTCGTCCAGCTGCATGTATTTTTTCGGCAGCTGGAAGCGTTTTATGGCACCTTCCTCCAGCCCTTTGCCATGCCGCTCCAGCTCCCGCTCCTGGTCCCGCTTGACTCGGCTGATGAGGCGCTTCAGTTCTGGTCGTCTGTCAGCCTGTGATGTGCAGTCACAAAAATGAGTGATTAACATTTTTATCAAAAGACGCTACTTTATAAAGGCAATTTGGATATGTAGTGAAACCTTGATTTACAAATGTAATCAGTTCTTGGACAGGGTTAGTGATCAGACAATGTTGTACATTGAAGCAAATTTCTCCATCAGAAACTATTTTAAACATGAATAATGCATTTCAGTCTCAACAAAAGTGTATATTTTAGTAAAAGTTTGTACACTTTCAGTACAATATAAAGTGTTATACAATACTGTACAGTATATTAAACAAACATAACAAGGAGATGATGGACTCATTTTCTATTTAGAAACAAAGTCAAAACAACTACTAGCTGAACAGTTCTCATTTTCTGCCGCCCTGCTGACCCGCACACAGACCGTCACTAGCAGTGTTTGGAAAATTACATTTAAAAGTAATTAATTATATTTATTCAATACTTTTCCAAAAATGTAATAAAGTAATTTAATTAGTAATGGAAAGGCTCTTTAACAAATGTATTTAATTGCTACGGGAAATAAATAATTGCCTTACTTAAATAAAATATTTGGCATATGCAGTTAAAAGACGTTTCATGAAAACAAGGTGTGAGTGCGTGCCTTTAAAAGGTGGTGACAGTTGCCAAATGACGTGTAACATCAGCGAAATAATCCATCCATCCATCCATCTATTCGCTACTGCTTGTCCCTAATAAAGTAAAGTAAAGTATTCTTCATCCACATGTTATAAATTATCAAAACATTTATCTTAACATAATGGCCTAATTCTTATACTGAAATAAACCTATAGGACTGGTTAGTGCGTCTGCCTCACAATACGAAGGTCCTGCAGTCCTGGGTTCAAATCCAGGCTCGGGATCTTTCTGTGTGGAGTTTGCATGTTCTCCCCGTGAATGCGTGGGTTCCCTCCGGGTACTCCGGCTTCCTCCCACTTCCAAAGACATGCACCTGGGGATAGGTTGATTGGCAACACTAAATTGGTCCTAGTGTGTAAATGTGAGTGTGAATGTTGTCTGTCTATCTGTGTTGGCTCTGCGATGAGGTGGCGACTTGTCCAGGGTGTACCCCGCCTTCCGCCCGATTGTAGCTGAGATAGGCGCCAGCGCCCCCCGCGACCCCAAAAGGGAATAAGCGGTAGAAAATGGATGGATGGACTTCACACACAATAGTTGATGTTTACAAAACATAGTAGTCTTATGACTAAAACAAAAACATTATTCTCAAACTAGTTTATCATCAGGTCAGCTGCATCATGCCTCAAAGATTCTGCATTCTACAGTCATTCTCATAGACAAACGTAACAACACTGTCTACACTCTAGACTAGGGTTGTCCCGATACCGAAAATTTGGTACCGGTACCAGTACCAAAAAGTATATAGACTCTTTTCCAAATAAAGGGAACTACAAAAAAGTGTAAATTTTGGCTTTATTTTAACAGAAAATCTTACAATACAATAAACATACCGTACTGTATGTTTCCTATTGCACTCAAAGAACAATTTTAGAAGGTTAAAATATAAATGAAAGGGCATTAAACACATTGTGTTTTTCTTGAGGCACTCAAAAAACAATTAACAATTTTCCATATTACAAATAGTCTGCCATAATCAAGGATTAGGTTAGAATATAATAAAAAAAAGCTTTATATACATTATATTAAATGATTCATGATTTATGGTTGGCAATCCTGGTATGTGCTTTAAGAAAAATACAATTATTAGTAAGTACTGAAAACAAAACTATGGATAAATGTACCCAGATAAGCCATGTAGCAGGTAAAACACACATTCGTTAAAGATAAAACACAAATTGTAGCAATCTGTTATCAAATTCAGTCATTTTATTTGCACTAGTTGACGTTAGATGGGGGCAGTCTTAACACCGCTAATATTTGGCATCAAGCCAAGCAGCTGTGTGTGCGTCGTCGTATCTACTGTACTTATTTTGTATCTACATGTGCACAACATAGGAGCCGTTAACTTATGAGAGTAGCGTACAGTATGTGTGTTTGTGAGAATGTCAACGTGTTGACTGAGTGATGTCAGTGAGTGAGTGGGCGAGTACAGAGAGAGAGGAGCGCAAGCACTGCGCAGTAAAGTGATGGATGGGTTCGGTTGTGTCCAGCAAAACTAACCCTCGTTTTTTGCCATTCTTCCCCACCACGATGTTATTGCTTGTATGCACTGTGTGAGCGTTTTGACACACTCAACATCACGCGCCTCGGCTCCTGAAATCACGGCCACTTAGATGAAAGAACAGTACCGGTACTTTTCAAAGGCAGTATAGTACCGATTCCAATCAATTAGTATCCCGGTACCGGTATACCGAACAACCCTACTCTAGACATAGTAATATTTTTTTCCAAGTTGTGTTTTACTGTACCAACTAACAAGGAGTCATCGGTTACCCCTGTTCTTCTAAATTATATTAATTTCATTGTGTTCTCTGACTAGTAAGCATAGATGGATAGATAGATAGATAGATAGATAGATAGATAGATAGATAGATAGATAGATATATAGATAGATAGATAGATAGATAGATAGTAATTTATTGATTCCTTCAGGAGACTTCCTTCAGGAAAATTAAAATTGCAGCAGCAGTGTACAGAGTTGAGATCAATTTAAAAAGTAAAAAGTGGATGATGGGGGTTTAAATGGAAACAAAATAGAAAAATATTACGATAACAATAAAAAAAAAGCAAAAATGGGAATAAAAATATAACAGTAAAATAAGAATATAACAAGAGAAACTAGGCATGCGGACACTTTCAGCGTGAGGAAGTCCACATTGACACAAATAATAGTAGCCTACATGTATGTTTTCCTCACCATTTAAACAGGAATACCAACTGATAGCTCTTTTCGGCGAAGCAGCTCATTTTGACAGAACACCCGAAGCAGCAAAAACAGCTTTACAGTAAACTTTAACTTACACTTGAGATAATGTCCCAATCGATGTCTCACCTGCTGATAGCATCATAAAAAATACAATTTTTCTTCTTCACTTTATTCCAGGGATTCACATATTATGATGTAGATAGAGCATGTTAAATCCACACTTTTTATTTTGGCGCTGCCGCCGTCTGTGATACTTTCAGCTGTCTCATCTCAGAAGGAAAAGCATCTGATTGGCCCACCTTTGTCGCTTACTCTCACACGCTCTCATATTGTACGCTATTAAAGAACTGTGATTGGATATATTTCAAAATTTGTCCTACCCATTTACAAAAAAAAAATGGATGGATGGATTTTGTTTCTGGCAAGTTTTAGTCTCGTTTTTAATTCGCCGACAGAGTTTTACTGCGGGGTGAAGTTTAGGGGTAGTTAGTTATTGATTCCCTCAGGAAAATTAAAATGTGGTGTGTGTGTCTGTTTGCGCGCGTGAACGAGCGGAGCCTGACACAAGTGAAGTAAAGAAAAAAGGGAAGATGATATCATACAAGTGTTGTGGCATGTACCTTTTTGAGCAGATATCTCTGTTATTGCGGGTAATTTTGTCAACTTGTCAAACATACATTTTGTGGGTACTGGTATAACAAAATGTACTTTCTCAACTTCAAACATTTTGATTTGAGGGGCAAGAGATTTATTTGAGGGGGTTCTGCCCCTCTTGCCCCAGTTGTAATGTACGTTAAAATATTATTTAGATTCTGAGTTACTAGTAAAAGTTATTATATACTGCCATTATTCTGGATAATGGTCACTAGCCTTGTGGTGCACCCAGTTTAAAATAACAAAACTTCTTAACTTTTACAACCGGGTTGGTACAATGATTACAAATAAAAAAGTATCGGTTAAATGTTCTTTGCATGCAGCAGAAGAAAGAGGAGTAAGGGATAAGTCAGTGTTGACAATTCTATAGATAATTTCTGAACGTTTCAAACCACATATTACTTGCCATTGCTTTCTTTGGACGCATATTGAGCTAAGAAAGTACAAAAAAAAAAAAGCTTGAAAAATGTTGTAAAAAACACTTATAAAGCACACACAAAGTAGCAATTAGCACAATAGCTAATGACACAACTGCTCTGCTGACTGAATGAGCACTGGAGAGTGATCAGCCAACAATAGATGTGCTGCTGGGCACAAAGTGGCTGCACTGCAAGGTTCGTATACCAAAGCATATTTTCATTCGGTCTGTGGATATTTTGTACAATGAGGTGGTTTGTAAATCAAGATTACACTGAACTGCAGCCTCCTAAGGCCAGTAGCACTCTTGCACCACCATTATTTTCACTTATGTTGCCAGCTACACAATGGCTGTTGAGTCACATTCAGAGGATAGTAAATACAGCAGTACAGTACAGTATATACTGTACTGCTAAATAAGCTGTAAAATGACTACTCTTAACTCATAATCTTTACAGTACAAAACAGCATCCATGCACACCAACCTGCAAACGTTCAGCTTCTGGAAGAGCGTCCACCAGCGACTTAACCATCTGTAATGGAAAGATGTCCGAGTCGGTCTTATAAAGACTCTGGAAGTCTTCCAATGCGTCCAAGCGTTTGTTTGACACCGTGTTTACCAAAGCCCGAAGGTAGTGATACCTGGACAGAGAGCATGCATCAAGCATGCATTTAGGTAAATAACTGATTGTTTCAATACCTGGCCAGGAGAGCAGATTCATCAGGAGGCGTGGCGCTGATAGCCCTGCCCAGGCTTGCCACCATTTCCGAATAATAGTTCTGGACGTAATGATACGCCAAAGGAGGGGGGAACTCTGGCAGGCGGAAAACCTTCACTGCTTTTTGAGGAAATTTCAACCCTAGAATTTGGAGGGGGGAAATAGTTGACTTTAAGTAAAAATCAAAATGATGCAGTCGACGCACCAATGTCAGGGGTCATCTTCCTTAGCGAGGCCGGCCTCACTGGGCTGATCGTCGCCATGGTTTCATGGGCCGACTGGTCCAGGTTGGGCATGCTGGCTCCCAGGCGCTTGCTCAGCCTGTTGTCTGGGCTGGTGTAGCTGCTGTAGCCGTTCTTCGTCAGCTCGGACATGGGGGGACGCCGAGGCGAATCTGTCACTGCCCGGTTCCTGCAGGTACAGTTTGCTATTTTTAACATGACACTGAAGCATTTGCATGTTACATTCATTTACATGTCATATTGCTTATATTCTTCCTACACTAAACTAATATTGTCCAAAATATGAAACTAAAATGAGGTTTTACACAAATGTCCTGCTGTTTCAGAAGCTTTAGTCACTCTACATACAGTGTGTAATTGTATCCCCCCTCATTATTTGTTACGTGCTGATGACATTGCAGCATTACCTGTGCGCGAGGTTACGCGTGTTCTGCTCCATGCGGCTGAAGCTGTCCTGTTTCCTGTTTAGCCTGTCCCTCAAGAATGAGTGGAAGATGTGAGTTTCTAAAACCTTCAGGGCAGAGAAATAAAAAGGGGCGGGGGGGGGGACAGATGAGGTAGAGGTTGGACATGGTGCTTTTTAGGTGTTCACATTTTATGTTCGTGTGATATATGCATACCTTTTTGTAAAAGAGCTGGTCTGATGGCTCCCTAGTTCTTAAGAACTCCTCACTGTTAAACACTCTGTGCTCATGGTTTAAAAAGTCCTGGACACCCCTAATGCAAGACAGTTTAATTATTTGTATATATTATCAATGACATATTTTTTTTACATGCACCTGTATATTTTTGAGATTTGCACAAAATAAGACACAATGTGTAACCACAGTTTTACATAAACATCCATAGGGAAAAATGAATAAACAGCAAACACTGTACCAGTACATACACATTTTAAGATCCCATTTAAGCACAGAAAACTTGCACATATCTAAAAATGTTCACTGCTTTTTTTTGCACGCTACATCAAAATACGGTAATGCTAATTGATTCTGGGCATGACTTTGGTAAATGAATGCCCGTAAAGTAGGAAGTTTCCTTATAAATCGACTACTTTCAGAGCTAGAGCATGAAAAACTTGTTTACAACCTTATAAATGTTGTTTTTTTTAACATTATGAAAGACCTCTTGATATTAAACAAAACAGTCAGTATGGTAATGCTGCCTGAAGCTGAGCCAATCCACAATATGGAGACCTCAAAGTGGTCTGGTATTTATATAGTGATCAATACTTCTGTAGTATTGTTATATTTAGTTAATTTAGTATTTTTTTATCATAGAAAATGCTTAATTTAGGCAAAAAAATAAATTAATATGCTTTAAAAAAAATCGACGATGAAATGAAGCCGCTAACTTTGAATCCCTATGTGCCAGAGGACAAAAAAAATGAAAAACATATGTTCTTGTTTTACATAAAGATTGTGAATGATTCCAAAAAAAGTGCAGTTCCCCTTTAAGTAGCAGGGCCACTTATTGGATAAGCCTCAGGCAGTATTACTATTTTAGAATAAGAGAGTGTAAAGGTGATTAAGGGGTGTTTTTTTCATGTCTAGCAGTGTCTTATAATGTTGAAAAACTTATTTACTCCAGATTTTTTTATGCACTAGGTATGAAAATCCTTTATTTCTAATTAATGATTACTACTTGGCAGAAATCGATTTATCGCGGTCATGTCTGGAACTAATTGACAGCTATTAACAAGGGACGACTGTATATATAAAATACAAATAATCCACCTGTGTCCATTAAAATGCATCACAGCGGTGGTAAAAAGTATTCATTGTGTTTTTGGAAAGTCCACTGTATACATGCCTGAAGATGTTGACCACCAGCTCCAAAAATATGTTTTGTATTTGCTTGTTGAGCCGTCGCTGCCAGTCTCGCCGTTGACATCGCAAGACATTAGCATCCGTGCCAGATCCCAAGTGGCACAGCTCCAAGTCGTAGTGAAACTGGAGTGATTCAGCTCTGAACAACCACAAACAGGCATTTTAAAATCCCTTTCAACTCCTAACAAAAGAGATGCCCAAACGCTGGGTTACCTTGAAATAAAACACTCAGCTGCAGAAACAGGAATTGTGGGTAGGTCGATGACTTCAGCCAAGGATGACTGAATAAAGCCATCGTCAATATTGATCAGAATGAGGTCCTCTGTCTCCTGGATTCAACGATTCAGACAAAACACACCAGGCTGAAATGCTACATGGAAAACGCTGGTAAAAGATCGTCTCTATGGCAGAAACACTTAGCTGTTTTAAAAGGTTGAATGCAAAAGCAATAGTCAAAAATATCAATCATCAAACATCTTTTAATATGAAGGCGGGCTGCTGTTGCTAGAGATCTACAACAAAAATGCTAGTGTAAAATCGTCTATATGGCAGGTTTTTTTTTTGTGCTATTTTTTGGAATCTACTGAAACACACTAGTCAAGTATCCTCTTTATGCCCAGAGACTGCAATTTTTAAAGGATCCACTGCAAAAACACCAGTCATTCAAAAAGGAGGGCTGCTGTTTTAAGAATCTATTACAAAAATGCCAGCATAAAATCATCCACATGGCAGGTTTTTGCTATTTTTTGGAATTTATTGGAAAAAAATATTCAAAGATCCTCTATATACCCAGACATTGCTGTTTTTAAGGATCTAATGCAAAAACACTAGTGTAGATTTTCTTAATGGCAGTTTTTTTGCTGTTGTTTTTAATCTAGGTACAAACCCCGTTTCCATATGAGTTGGGAAATTGTGTTGGATGTAAATATAAACAGTATACAATGATTTGATGTTCAAACTCCTAAACTTTTTTTTTTTTTGCACATAATAAATAACATAGAATTTCATGGCTGCAACACATGCCAAAGTAGTTGGGAAAGGGCATGGTCACCACTTTGTTACATCACTTTCTCTTTCAACAACACTCAATAAACGTTTGGGAACTGAGGAAACTAATTGTTCAAGCTTTGAAAGTGAAATTATTTCCCATTGTTGTTTTATGTATAGCTTCAGTCATTCAACAGTCCGGAGTCTCCTCTGTCATATTTTCCGCTTCATAATGCGCTGCACATTTTCGATGAGAGACAGGTCTGGACGGCAGGCGGGCCAGGAAAGTACCCGCACTCTTTTTTTACGAAGCCGCGCTGTTGTACACTTGTTTTGCTGAAACAAGAAGGGGCGTCCATGATAACGTTGCTTGGATGACAACATATGTTGCTCCAAAACCTGTATGGACCTTTCAGCATTAATGGTGCCTTCACATATGTGTATGTTACCCATGCCTTGGGCACTAATACACCCCCATACCATCACAGATGCTGGCTTTTGAACCTTGCGCCTATAACAATCCGGATGGTTATTTTCCTCTTTGTTCTGGAGGACACCACGTCCTCTGTTTCCAAATATAATTTGAAATGTGGACTCGTCAGACAACAGAACACCTTCCCACTTTGCATCAATCCATCTTAGGTGATCTCAGGCCCAGCCAAGCCTGCGGCGTTTCAGGATATTGTTGATAAATGGGTTTGGCTTTGCATAGTAGAGTTTTAACTTGCACTTACAGATGTAGCAACCAATTGTAGTTAATGACAGTGGTTTTATGAAGTGTTCCTGGGCCCATGTGGTGATATCCTTTACACACTGATGCCGGTTTTTGATGCAGTACCACCTCAGGGATCAAAAGTCTGTAATATCATCGCTTACGTGCAGTGATTTCTCCAGATTCTCTGAACTTTTTGATGATTTTACGGACCGTAGATAGTAAATTCCCTAAATTCCTTGCAATAGCTCGTTGATAAATGTTGTTCTAAAACTATTCAACAATTTACTTACCACCCTCACCCCATCCTTGTTTGTGAATTACTTAGCATTTCATGTAAGCTGCTTTTATACCCAATCATGGCACCCAACGTTTCCCAATTAGCCTGCACACCTGTGGGATGTTCCATATAAGTCTTTGATGAGCATTCCTCAACTTTATCAGTATTAATTGCCACCTTTCCCAACTTCTTTGTCACGTATTGCTAGCATCAAATTCCAAAGTTAATGATTATTTGCAAAAAAAAGAATGTTTATCAGTTTGAACATCAAAAATGTTGTCTTTGTAGCACAGGGGCGCTCACACTTTTTCTGCAGGCGAGCTACTTTTCAATTGACCAAGTCGAGGAGATCTACCTCATTCCTATTTATAATTTTTATTTATTTATTTATGAAAGAGACATTTTTGTTAACAAGTTAATGGTGTTTAATGATAATACAAGCATGTTTAACACACATAGACTCCTTTCTTTCATGAAGACAAGAATATAAGTTGGTGTATTTGATTCTGATGACTTGCATTCATTGGAATTAGACAGTGGTGCTGATCACGTCCGCATTTTCAAATGGAGGGGAAAAAAAAGTCCTCCTTTCTGTCCAATACCACATGAAAGTGGTTGGATTTGGCATCTCATTTGTCCAACTTGCATACTCGTTTTTAAACACTTTGTTATGAGAGTAGCATATGTGTGTGGCCCTTTAATGTCTGGCAGCAGGTGAGTGACGTCAGTGACTGTGCGGGTGGGCAAGCAAGTGAGAAAGCGGTCGCTGAGGGAGGGGGAGAAATACATTGGCATCAAACTCCGTAGCTTGCTAGCTTGTGCACGCTAGCTTTCTGAGACTCTTATTTTGTTAGCACAGGCAGGATGAAACAGATCTTTTATGGTGAAGACAGGAACTGTGTAGTCGGTCTTTAGAGTTTTGACAGTAGGTACGGAGTCTCTAGAAATAAAATGTGTTTCTCTGCGTCCGCCCTGTTAGTGATTTTTTTCTTAAATATGAGCTCGCAGCAGCCAGCGTCATCTCACAAGATTCTCGGGTGCCGAGAATGTCAAACAACTGACGAAAGTGAAGTCTTGGTATGATTGATGATTGCTCATTTTTATGTATATTTTTTAATGCCTGGCTTGAGATCGACTGACACACCCTCCGAGATCGACCAGTCGATCGCGATCGACGTAATGGGCACCCCTGTTGTAGCATATTCAACTGAATATGGGTTGAAAATGATTTGCAAATCATTGTATTCCGTTTATATTTACATCTAACACAATTTCCCAACTCATATGGAAACGGGGTTTATAAAATATTAATCAGGGATCCTCTTTAAACCCAGAGACTGCTATTTTCAATGACCCACTGGAAACACACATCAAATATCTTCAAAGGAGGCCTGCTGTTTTTAATGATCGACCACAAGAAAATTATCAACAAACCCCGTTTCCACTTGAGTTGGGAAATTGTGTTAGATGTAAATATAAACGGAATATAATGATGTGCAAATCCTTTTCAACCCATATTCAATTGAATGCACTACAAAGACAAGATATTTGATGTTCAAACTCATAAACTTTATTTTTTTTTTTTGTGCAAATAATAATTAACTTAGAATTTCATGGCTGCAACACGTGCCAACGCAGTTGGGAAAGGGCATGTTCACCACTGTGTTACATCACCTTTTCTTTTAACAGCACTCAATAAACATTTGGGAACTGAGGAAACTAATTGTTGAAGCTTTGGAAGTGGAATTCTTTCCCATTCTTGTTTTATGTAGAGCTTCAGTCATTCAACAGTCTCCGCTGTCATATTTTACGCTTTATAATGCGCCACACATTTTCGATGGGAGACAGGTCTGGACTGCAGGCGGGCCAGGAAAGTACTTGCACTCTTTTACTACGAAGCCACACTGTTGTAACACGTGGCTTGGCATTGTCTTGCTGAAATAAACAGGGGCGTCCATTAAAAAGATGATGCTTAGATGGCAGCATATGTCATTCCAAAAACTGTATGTACCTTTCAGCATTAATGGTGCCTGCACAGATGTGTAAGTTACCCATGCCTTGGGCACTAATGCACCTCCATACCATCACAGATGCTGGCTTTTGAACTTTGCGTCGATAACAGTCTGGATGGTTCGCTTCCCCTTTGGTCCAGATGACACAATGTCGAATATTTCCAAAAACAATTTGAAATGTGGACTCGTCAGACCACAAAACATTTTTTCACTTTGCATCAGTCCATCTTAGATGATCTCGGGCCCAGAGAAGCCGGCGGCATTTCTGGATGTTGTTGATAAATGGCTTTAGTGACAGTGGTTTTCTGAGGTGTTCCTGAGCCCATCTGGTGATATCCTTTAGAGATTGATGTCGGTTTTTGATACGAGGCCGTCTGAGGGATCGAAGGTCACTTTCATTCAATGTTGGTTTCCGGCCATGCCGCTTACGTGGAGTGATTTCTCCAGATTCTCTGAACCTTTTGATGATATTATGAACCGTAGATGTTGAAATCTCTAAATTTCTTGCAATTGCACTTTGAGAAACGTTGTTCTTAACTGTTTGACTATTTGCTCACGCAGTTGTGGTCAAAGGGGTGTACCTCGCCCCATCCTTTCTTGTGAAAGACTGAGCATTTTTTGGGAAGCTGTTTTTATACCCAATCATGGCACCCACCTGTTACCCATTAGCCTGCACACCTGTGGGATGTTACAAATAAGTGTTTGATGAGCATTCCTCAACTTGATCAGTATTTTCTGCCACATTTCCCAACTTCTTTGTCATGTGTTGCTGGCATCAAATTCAAAAGTTAATGATTATTTTCATCCCCCAAAATTTTTTTATCGGTAAGAACAGTGGTCCCCAACCACCGGGCCGTGGCCCGATTGGTACCGGGCCGCAGTAGAATTTTGTATTAATTTTTATCTAAAAAAAAAAAAAAAAAAAAAAAAAAAATATATATATATATATATATATATATATATATATATATAAATAAATATATATATATTTTTTTATTTGTTTTATTAAATCAACATAAAAAACACAATATACACTTACAATTAGTGCACCAACCACAAAAACCTCCCTTTTTCATGACAAAAACGTCCCTTTTTCATGACAAAAAAAATGTATAAATCCATAATTAAATAAAAAAAGGACCTAGTGCAAAAACACTTGTCTGTTGGATCTTATATATGAAGGAGCCCAACTGGTTTTCAACAAACTTCGACAAAAAAATGTCTGCGCAAAATCACCTATACGGCTGGAGTTTTTGTGGTTATTTGGAATCCAGTAAAAAAAATCTAAAATACTCTTTTATACTGAAACACTAATATTTTCAAGAAGCTTCAACTAAAATGCTAGTGCAAGCTTATCTATACAGCAGGGATCTTTCTCTATTTTGTAATCTAGTGAAAAAACACATGTAAAAATTGTTCTTTATACTCCGACACTGCTGTCTTTAAGAAACTACGGAACTGCAAAACACTAGTTAAAGACATTTTTCATACCAGGAGTCCTCTGCTCTTTTTGGGAACCTACTGCAAAAACACTTGCTGGTTAGAGCTTATGTATGAAGGACACAGCTGTTTTTAATACACGTCTACAAAAAATGCTTATGCAAGATCACCTACACAGCAGTTTTCGCTGTTTTTTTGGAATCCAGTTAAAAAAAAAAGGAAAAATTATCTTTATACCTCAACCTTCTTGTTTCTTAAGAATCGTCTACAAAAATGCTAGTGCAAGCTCACCTATATAGCAGGGTTTTTTCTTTTTTTTGGAATTCAGTGAAAAAACTCTTGTCAAAAATTTCTCTTTATACCTCGACCTTGCTGTTTTTAGGAATCCTCTTCAAAAATGCTAATGTAAGATCAGTTATATAGCAGGGGTTTTTCTCCTCTTTTTTGGAATCTAGTAAAACAATTGCTCTTTACACTCCAACACGGCTGTTTTTAATCCATTCATCCATTTTCTACCGCTAATTTCCTTTGGGGTCGCGGGGTGCGCTGGTGCCTATCTCAGCTACAATCGGGCGGAAGGTGGTGTACACCCTGGACAAGTCGCCATCTCATCGCAGGGCCAACACAGATAAACAGACAACATTCACACTCACATTCACACACTAGGGCCAATTTAGCGTTGCCCATCAACCTATCCCCAGGTGCATGTCTTTGGAAGTGGGAGGAAGCTGGAGTACCCAGAGGGAACCCACGCATTTACGGGGAGGACATGCAAACTCCACACAGAAAGATCCCGAGCCCGGAATTGAGGCAGACGCACTAACCCCTCTCCCACCGTGAAGCCCGCTGTGTTTAATATTCTTCTAAAAAGTGTGAGTGTAAGATTTTCTGTATGGAAGAAGTTTTTTGTCATTTTTTTTTTTTTAGATTTTATCAATGGAAAACACAGCAAGAAATGTATGTACTCACTGCAGCCACCTCTTCAAAATGACTAATGTGGCAGCCCATCAGGAAGGCGGTTGGCGCCATTAGGAAGTCCAGCATTCCTCGAGCCAGTACAGGAACATAGGGCTGCTGCCAAGTAAGAGGCTGCAAAGGACAGGAAAAGGCGGTCTACAGAGATAGGAGAAAGAGGCGCAAAGATGGTGGGCAATACCGACCTGCAGATAGAGCAGGAGACACTCTGCAACCAGGGTGAGTTTGGCCCAATCACACGAGAAGAGGACCAGCCGCTGTTCATGGAGGAGGCAGGACAAGATCTAAAAGAAGAAAGGTTGTGTTTAAACAGCACAATAACATAAGTTCTACGTAAACAAACAGCGGCCATGTTTGTGAACTTTTCCCAGGGGCGTTTTGCCATCTTTAGCGTAATTGAGTCAAATGTCTTGGAGTGTTTCAGCAATGTGTTACCTGCAGGAGTGTTGCATGAGAGAAACAGAGGAAAGGCAGGTGCAGGTTGATGTCAATAATGGGACCGTCCTGGTCCTCTCTGGATGGAAGGACCACTAGCAGGGGGCGAAGGCTAAAGGACTGACAAACACACACACACAAACATGACTAAGTTTGAGTGAAAAGAGTATAACATGATATCATTAAAAGCTTTCTGACCATGTGGAGCTGTCCAGAAGGGGGTATAGGAACCAAGGACAACTTGGCAGAAAACTCTTTCATTGTCTCTTCAAAGTCAATATGTCTCGCAGGGCGCAACTGGACAAGCAGACTGAAAAAAACAAGACAAAAAAATGCATCAGTGTGTCAAAAATGTACATTTGTTATGGAGTATCTTTTTTTATCTGACAGCCTGTGGGCCAAGTGCAACCCCTGGCAAAAAATATAGAATCACCAGACTTGGAGGATTTTCATTCAGTTGTTTAGTTTTGTAGAAAAGAGTCGATAACAAACATGACACACACCTATAGTCATTTCAAATGGCAACTTTCTAGCTTTAAGAAATACTAAAAGATATCAAAGAATACATTTTCGTAGTCAGTCAGAATGAAAACATTATGGAATCACTCAATTCCGAGGAATTAATTATGGAATCCCCTGTCAAATTTACTTTCTCAAGCTAACACCTGCAAGAAACTAAATCTGTTCATTGGTCTGCAGTTAAAAAGAGAGACCAATTGGAGAGTTTGGAAAGCTGTTGCATCAGGTGGATTGACATGTATCATGGCACCAACACGAAAGATGTCAATTGAAACAAAGGAGGGTGTTATCAAACTTCTTCAAAAAGGTAAATCATCACGCAATATTGCAAAAAATGTTGTTCACAGTCAGCAGTGCCTAAAATATGGACAAAGTACAAATAACATGGGAAGGTTGTAAAAGGCAAGCATACTGGTAGACCAAGGAAAACACCAAAACGTCAGGACAGAAAACTTAAAGCATTACAGAAAAAATACAGAAAACGTACAGCAAAACGCATTTAGAACAGACTGGAGTCACCGTCTGTGACAGAACTATAAGAATGAAGTAAATTGGATTTAAATGCAGAAAAGCTAAACGAAAGCTATCAGTATTGGCACAGCTCGAGCGCATGCCGCTCTGCTGGGCGTGTGCCTCTCCAGCTGGGGCCACGCCTCTGCGCAGCTGAGCTCATTCAGAAATCAACACACCACACGTTGATGAGACTCCACGGTTCATAAGCAAGCACGCCTTCCTTCTCAGTGCTGGAATGTAGCTATCTGTATCACACAGTAAGCTTATAAACGTATCTAGCTCCTTCTTGATGACCGTTTTTGCTCTCTGTGTCCACCCACCTCCGTGCTCATTGTGCTGATTCCAATTCCCTCATCCTGCAGTGTTCGTCACAACCTGTGTCTTGTCTACCCGGACCTCCTCTGGATCTCTTACTGCCCTGCCGGATCTCGACCCCTCGCCTGCTTACGGACTCTGACGCCTCTCACCTCCCCACCAAGCCAGCCTTTCCCCCTTTGAACTTCCGCACGCTTCTCAACATACACCTTCAACACCTGATGGTAACACTCTCATTGTAAACGCCTCACATAGTCTTGCACCCAACTTGTTATTCAATTAAACACTCTTCGCTATATCTACAATAAATACACCAACGGCTAAATATCATTACTACTTAAGTGCCGTCTTCTTCTCCCCTGAAACTTTACAAGTAACACAAACAAAAAAAAACAAGGTCCCAATGGGCTAAAGAAACGCAATCATGGACTATAGATGACTGGATGAAAGTCATATTCAGTGATGTATCGCAAATCTGCATTGGACAATATTGATGATGGAACTTTTGTTTCGTGCTGTTCCAATGAGATTAATGAAGACGACTGCCTGAAGAAAACATGCTCACTTCCACCGTCATTGATGATATGGGACTGCATGTCAGTTAATGGCATTGGAGACATGGCTATAATTACAGCTTTAATAAACACACAAGTTTACATTGACATTCTGGACACTTTTCTTATACCATCAATCGAAAGGATGTCTGGGGATGATGATAATGCAGCTTGCCATAAAGCAAAAACTGTCAAATCTTTCCTTGAAGTAGAATGTATAAGGACAATCAATGTCAAAGCCTGAAAATGGTCAGGATCTCAATCCAATTAAAAATCTGTGGGGGAAGTTTAAGAAAAGTGTCCATGACAAGACTCCAAACTGCAAAGCTGATTTGACAACAGCAATCAAAAGTTGTCGCAAGATTGATGCAGAGTACTGGTTGTCACTTGTTAAATCCTAACCTTACAGACTGCAAGCTGTTATAAAAACCGGAGGTGTTCAACAAAGTACTAGTGGTGTGTTGGAGTGTTTTATTTGTATGTTTGTTTTCCTGATTCCATTATTTTTTTCACTCTGCTTTAAAAATTAAACTGTTACTGACTATCACAAAGTAAGTTCTTGATTTCTCTCAGTGCTTCTACATGAAAGAAACTTACCATTTGAAAGGACTATAGTTTTGTGTCATGTGTGTTATCTATTTTCTACCAAATTAAACAACTGAATAAACAACCTATAAGACTACTGATACCAATATTTCAAGTGCTGTACAACCCCGAGATGACTACCAAAGCAGCCTACAAGCTCAGACCATACATTTTTGCAACGGATTCCTAAAAACAGTACCAAAGATATGTCAGTCAGAACAGTGTCGCCAGAAAATATTTGTGTCTCAGTTGTGGTCTGTATGGCCGCAGCAGTACTCAGTTGTAAAACACTTTTCCAACACTTGTGGCAGCAACGAAAATATCAAACAAACAGAAGAAGTCTGTAGCTAAAGTCATAGAGAAGATTCTTACGCACAAAAATGATAACTAAATTGGTAAAGCTGTATTTTCATGTGCACTTAAATTTGTTGGCCGTTTAGTTAAGTAACATTATCAATTTAATGTATTCATTTTAGCTCAATATAATTGTATGTACATTTATTCTTCGATTTTTTGATTAGTACTTATTTCTTCAATCAGCTTGACATAAGCCTAAGGTTTATTAAATACGATTACAGTAAGATTATAAATTCAGTGTTAATATTTGAGTGGGCCCTGGCCCCCCTTGTAGTGAAAAAGTTGGGCACCAATACATGCCCACGGGCGCTGACCCTGGTAAGGATGCGTGCATTTACCTAAAAATGTACCTAAAATTTTAAAAGGGTTAAGATTCCCTGATTTAGAAGATCTTTCACCAGCATTTTTGCCAAGATATTTTTAAAACAGCAAAGCACTCCCGTCATATAGAAGATCTTTGACAAGAGTGCTTGCAGTTGAGTCATACAAACAGCAAAGCCCTGTCATGTAAGTTTTAGCAGTTAAGTGGTTAAAAACAGTAAAGCACTTCCTAAATACAGAGAGGATTTTAATAGCATTTTAACCTAGCAAAATTGTACTTTTTCCAGTATAGAGCCTCTGTGACTAGCCTTTTTGGAGTAGATTCCTAAAAATAAATAAAATAATAAGTAATATATTTTATATAATGAATTACCATGACAAGCAGTCTCTCAAGGCGTTGTAGTAAGGGAACTTGGAGATGACACACACAGCAAACGGCGTAAAAAGTCGAGACTTCGATGAATTCCACCGATGTCCATTGTGGTTAGCACCTTCCTGACAGGACTACGCAAAAAAAAATGCATTAACATCATCAACAACAACAACACAATTAATCTCATAATACAGAGTATCTACCTGTACAGATCTGTGGTACTGTGCTACAACGCCATGAGTGCGGTTCCCGAAGAGGTCGGTAAAAACTAGGAAGTGATAAACGTCTTCTTTGTGCTCATTTACCAACTGGAGACCACCTAATCAAGAAATCCATCATAAGCCGAAATCTATCAGATCCAGTTGGCTAAGAGACATCAAATCCTGATTACCTGGAAAGCAAAGCTGTGGCAAAGCGATGAGGTCCAGGTCCTTCGGGACGCTGATGTCCTCTGTTGCCGAGGACAACTCAGAATTATTGGCGGTTTCCCCGTTATGTAAAGGGTCTGGAGCGCGATCTCGCCTCTTCTACAAGACCAGACGAGTTTTTATAAAAGATCTTATTAATAAGAAAAACAATAAAACATACCTTCTTGATGAAGCTCCTTCTCCTCTGCACACGGCTAAATGCCGGACCGATGGCCTGACTGGAACTAGCCTCCTTGGAGACAAAAGGTGGGATGTGGACCTGTAGTACTTCTGCATCCAGTAGAGGCAGTTCCACAATTTTTTGTTGCTGAAGAAGCTGCAGAGAGTTTAGGGTCAGGAATGTATTTGTACAAATGCTTCAGCTTTACAGATGCCATGTCTGCTTTGTATTGTGGTAAACAGCAGAATGCTCCTGTCATTTATAGGATCTTTAACTAGTATTTTTGCATTATGTTTTCTAAAAACAGCAGAAACAGTGTCCTCTCCAAGGGAAATTTGGGTTTTGCATAACAAGACATGTTTTTCCTCTGGACCTAGTAACGCTGAGAAAATAAACACACCCAAAAAATAAATGTCCACTGTACAGGAAGTTGTTTTTTAGGAAAATATAGAATATCTCTGACTCGTGCTTCTGCAGTAGATTCCTAAAAAACAGCAAAGCTCTCCCGTCATTAAATCATATTTTTTACTCCTGTTTTTGCAGTAATATTCCTATTGTAATACATAAGACCTTTGACTAGTGTTTTTGCAGTAGATTCTACTAAAAACAGCAAAGCTCTCCTAAAAAATTGTGGCTAGGGTTTTTATAGTAAATTCCTAAAAAGAGCAGGAGAACTCCTGTTATGAGAATATAGTTAACTTGTGTGTTTGCAGTAGCTCCTTAAAAACAAAAGAGTACTCCTGTTATATAAAACATATTTGACTATTGTTTAGCAGAAGATCTTTAAATATAGCAGATCACCCCTAATATATGGAACACATTTGCCTTGTTCTTCTGCAGTAGATTACAAAAAACAGCACAACGCTCCCACTCTTAATAGGCTCCTTTACTTGTTGTTTAGGTAAATTACTAAAAAGAACAAAGATCACTTGTCATATTTTAAGACCTTTTACTAGTGTTATTACAGTAAATTCCCCAAAAGAGCTGAGGACTCATCTTATAAAAAAAACATTGCTTCACAATGAATCCTTAAAAATAGCAGAGTACTCCTGCTATATAGAACATATTAGAATAGTGTTTTGCACAAGATCCTTAAATAAAGTGGATCACCCCTGTTATATAGGACATACCGCATCTGCCTTCTTCTTCTGCAGGAGGGTCCTAGTCAGCACAACTCTCCATGCTATTATTGCTCTTTCGCTGGTTTGGTTTTTGCAGTAAATTGTTAAAAAGAACAAAGATTGAGTGTAATATATTAAGACCTTTAACTATAGTTATTGCAGTACACTAGATTCCTAAAAAGAGCTGAAGACTCATGTTATAAAGAACATGATTGACAAGTGTTTTTACAGTAGATCTTTAAAAACTGCAGAGCACTCCTGTTACAGAGTATCCTTGACCAGTGTTTTGCAGTAGATTTCTAAAAACAACAATGCTCTCCTGTCATATACAGGCATTTGAGCACCTTTTGAGAAAAAAGGAAAACTGACACAAAAAAAAGAGGAACATTTCTATCCGCATGAAGTGCTGCCACGCACACCCCAAAAGAAAATTTAGAAAATTCAAGAGTACATTTCCTGCAATTGGGTGCATTTCTACACTATATTTTTCCTTTAGATTTATTCTCATTTACCATCTTCAAATGGTTGTCTTTTTGACACATACATGTCCCATGAAATGTACCAAATAATTTTAGTTATTTTAAGTAGATAATTTACTAACATTATTATCATTGAAAATGCATGCAAAAATGTTTTCCACTTGGTAACTATGTCCTGCAGCCATGCCCCCTCGGGTAATGTACTGTACTTTCTGTGTTGTGACCTCTGTTTACATCAGTCACGTCAAAACTATACCTTCTCGCTGGCTACTAATAAATGGTCTAGATTTACAACTGCTTCGGAACTAACGGTGTTCGGATTGTAGTCATCCACAAATGATTAACAGCAAAGTAGAAAGCCATCCATCTTGTGGTTCGGAGACCGCACACAGGCGCCTACAATTAAGCTAGCTAAATAATACTAACTATGTTAGTTAGCGACCTTGTTTCGGCACCCCTGATCGTCTCCCTGTCGTGCAATTCAGTGCGGCATTTAGGAAAGAGGAACAGCGAGTACCTGCGGCTGAGGCGAGCGTTCAACACAATTTATCCCTATTTTTTATATTTCATTGAAAAACCACAGAAGTGATACTTTGACGCAAAAATTAATGTTTAAAAATGAATTAAAAACATTCCTGCATATATAAAGACATGTGACTAGTGTTTTTGCAGTAGATTTGCAAAAACTGCAAATTTCTCCTGCCATAATTATAAGCACTTTGGCTCTACTGGGACTTGTGGCTTCTTTTTTACTTTTCTTCACCGCCTTCCTGTGCGTCTTTTGTGGGTGTGTTTTGGACATTTTTCCCATCCCGGACTTCCGACTATTTTATTTCCAGTAGATTCCTAAAAACAGGAGAATTCTCCTGTTATAAGAGATCTTTGACTCTTGTTTTGCAGTAGATTACTATAGTGAGCAAAGCGATCCTGTCATACACAAGGTATTCAACTAGTGTTTTTACAGTAAATTCCTAAAAAGAGCAGAGGACTCTTCTTGTGAGAATAGCTTTGACTAGTGTGTTTGCAGGAGAGCCTTAAAAACAGCAGATCACCTGTTATATACAACAAATTTTCCTTGTTTTTCAGGAGTAGATTCCTAAAAACAGCGCAACTCTCCCTGCTATTTATAGACTTTTTCCATTTTTTTGCAGTAAATTACTGAAAAGAACAAAGAATGCCTTTTATAAATAAGACCTTTGAATAGTGCTTTTCTTGTAGATTACTAAAATTAGCAGAGGACACCTGTTAATAAGAATATATTTGACTAGAGTTTTTGAAGTAATTCCTTAAACACAGCATAGCACTCCCGTTATAAAGAATGTCTTTGACTTGTTCTTCTAGATTCTTAAAACACCAAAGCTCTCCTGCAATGCGTAGGATTTTTCAAAATGTTTTTGCGAATAAAATTAAAAATAGTAGAGTACTCCTGTTTGTATGGAATACCTTTGAGGAGTGTTTTAACAATAACTCACAATTTGGTTATAAATCAAATATATTCCTGCGCGAGGCATTAAACGATGAAGGTTTTCATAGCTGATGTGAATCTACAGTATTAGTACCTGGTATACATTTCGGAGCTTATCGTTGGAGGCTCCAACCACCACGCATGCTTCCAACAGTCCAGACGGTAGTTCTGCCATTGCACACTCTGAAAACAACACATCATGGAATGAGGTATGGAAACATTCACTGCATCCCAACTTGGACCTTTAACGATCACCCTGAATGGTGTGCGTGTGTGATGACAAAACTCTACTCACTGAAAGCTTCCTGATTTGTGTGGATATGGACGACAAAGAATTGGCTGGAGAGTTTAGTTCACAGCAGCAACCAATTAAAGGCCAGCCCAGTCACCACATGCTGGTGACACACACTCTTATATCTTTGTGTAACTTCCTGCACATGAACTCCAGGACATATACTACCCTTGGATAAAAATATGGAATAACCAGACTTAGAGGATGTTCATTCAGTTGTTTACTTTTGTAAAAAAATACAGGTAACAGTAATGACACAAAACTTTTGTTATTTTAAAAGGCACATTGTTTACTTGGCCTTGCATTTTTGTAGTAGGTCTTTTAAAACACAAAAAATCAGTCATATTGGCAATCTTTGACTAGCATTTGTGTAGTATGTCCTTAAAACAGCAATGCTACAGTCATATTGAGGATATTTAACTACCATTCTTGTAGTAAGTCAATAAAAACACCAATGTTCCAGTCGTACTTAGGATCTGCAGCAAGCCTTTTTGTAGTAAGTCCTTAAAAACAGCAATGTTGCAGTCATATTGAGGATATTTAACGAGCATTTTTGTAGTAGGTCATTAAAACATCAATGTTCCAGTCATATTAAGGGTCTGCTGCATGACTTTTTGTGGTAAGTCCTTAAAAACAGCAATGTTGCACTCATATTGAGGACTTTTGAGTAGCATTTTTCTAGTCAGTCCTTAAAAACAGCAATGTTACAGTCATACTGACAATATATAAATAGCATTTTTGTAGTAAGACCTTAAAACAGCAAGAGTTCAGTCATATGGAGAATCTCTGACTAGCATTTTTCTAGTAGGTCCTTAAAAATAGCTATGTTACAGTCATACTGACGATATATAACTAGCACTTTTGTAATAGGCCCTTAAAAATAGTAATGTTCCAGTCATACTGAGGAACTTCTGAAAACCTTTTTGTAGTTAAGTCCTTAAAAACAGTAATGTTCCATTTACATTGCAGATCTTTGACTGATATTTATGTATTAGTCCCTTAAAAAGAGCACTGTCCTATCATTCTTAGGGTGTTAGACTAGCATTATTTAGCCAAAGCACTGGTTGCTCTGCTTGCATTGAGGATCTTTGACTAGCACTTTTGCAGTATATCCTTTGAATAGCAGCGTTTCTTTCATGTATACGATCTTTGACTAGCAATTTTGCAGTAGATCTTTCAAAACAGTATGGTCAAGCGCACCCTTCGAAGGTTAGAACCACCACGAGTACTCAGCTGAGCACATATTAAAAGACTTCAAAAGAGGATCTATTCCGGTTGTGCCCTTACATTTTTTTAACTCTTTCTGGGATTGCAACTACAGGATCTCAGTTTAGCAAGCTTCAATTGGAGTGTTTTGCTTTTTCTTTGTTTTTATAATACCGTCTTTGCGTTTTATGTTTTTTTTACAATAGCGGTTAAATTTATTCCCACACTTATATATGAGTTGCCCAAATGCTACTTTTAACGCTGCATGTGCAGATCATATCGTTTTAATAGCCTCAATTTGACTCTGGAACGGACTAATCTTATTTCCATGATTTCGGGACTAATTAATTCAAAATACAAGTGTGTGAACGTGAGTGTGAATGCTGTCTGTCTATCTGTGTTGGCCCTGCGATGAGATGGCGATTTGTCCAGGGTGTACCCCGCCTTCTGCCCGATTGTAGCTGAGATAGGCACCAGCGCCCCCCGTGAGCCCAAAAGGGAATAAGCGGTAGAAAATAGATGGATGGAAGTAAATACAGTGTTTGACTGTATCTTCTCTGGCTACTTTGCACTGAGGACAGCTATAGCGGCACCATTTGAGCCAAACATCTGACTTGAATTAGTTGCAGACACATGCAACTTAACTCAAGTACCCTATTTTATCACCGTTCCCTCCACTTGCTAGGCCTTTTTTTGTCCAGGTGTCATTATTTGTCTCTTTAAACTTCAAACACTGCTTGTCTTCTAGCCATTCTGCCCTCCGACCGACTGTCATGGAAACACACACTATAAAATCACTGGTTTCCTATTAAACACACCAGCCCCCACCAGGTTTGTAAAACTGGCAAGATCAAAATACTGACCCTAAGCAAAAACAGATGTAACAGAGGAAACAAAAAGAAATATAAGAGAGTTTGTAGGCTTGTATTTCATTAAGGGACACATTTGATGCAAAACCACCTATTGAAAACAACAATAAGTGCATGTGCAGGATACCTTTTTTCAACAGCCCAAAAGCATTAACAAACAGGTTTGGCTTCATATTTTACAGTCTGCTGTTTTAAATTGAGGTACAGAGAAAGCACATGGACGTGGATTAGTCCAGTGGTTCTCAACCTTTTTTCAGTGATGTACCCCCGTGAACATTTTTTTAATTCAAGTACTCCATAATCAGAGCAAAGAATTTTTGGTTGAAAAAAAGAGATAAAGAAGTAAAATAAAGTACTATGGCATCAGTTTCTGATTTATTAAATTGTATAACAGTGCAAAATATTTCTAATTTGTAGTGGTCTTTCTCGAACTATTTGGAAAAAAAGATATAAAAATAACTAAAAACTTGTTGAAAAATGAACAAGTGATTCAATTATAAATACAGATTTCTACACATAGAAGTAATAGGTAGGTAGGTCTTTATTGTCATTGCAACAAGTACAACGAAACTATGTTTTCAGCACCTCATTCACATAATCATCACCTTAAAGTGCCCTCTTTGGGGATTGTAATAGATATCCATCTGGATTTATGAACTTAATTATAAAAATTTCTTCACAAAAAAAGAAATCTTTAAATCTTTAACATCAATATTTATGGAACATGTCCACAAAAAAAATCTAGCTGTCAACACTGAATATTGCATTGTTTCATTTCTTTTCACAGTTTATGAACTTACATTCATATTTTGTTGAAGTACTATTCAATAAATATATTTATAAAGGATTTTTGCATTGTTGCTATTTTTAGAATATTTTTTAAAAAATCTGACGTACCCCTTGGCATACCTTCAAGTACCCCCAGGGGTACGCGTACCCCCATTTGAGAACCACTGGATTAGTCTGTATTGTTACGAGTAAGCTCGTTCAATTTTTATTTTTTTTCTATGAAATGTAACACATTAACACACTGAAACAACACTTTCTGTAGGGTAAGCCATTTTAAAATAAGTTTAAAACATTTATAGAAAATGCCATACCAATTTGTACGCAGTGACAGCGACACTTTACTGAAGTTATTCCATATTTGGGAACCCTTGCTTTCCCTCTACTTTTATCAATGTGGACAGAAAAAGCAATTTGATCCTCGCAGATATCTAGTGCTACGACTGGGATTCGCTTGGCGTGCGACAACGAATACAACTTACCTGGAATTAGTCAAACATCCTCACTGATTGCTGCTAATTCCATTCACGGCGACGAGTGGACAAGCCCCGCGGCCATTCAGGAGACAACAGTGCTTAAACGCCAACAAAAACTTAAGAGTGTGAAGCTGTCAACGGCTACAGGTTTACCCGCTCGAACGTCAAAGTAACCGTTGTTGTCCCTTTGGGAGCAACGCTTCCGGTTAGACTTTCACCATAAGAAACGCTTATGGGCAAGTTCCCGGAAGTGCTGAGAATGGCGCAATTGCTCTACCTGCTGTACATGCAATGTATTACTAACGGATGATTAAAAAAAAAAAGAAAGAAAGAGGAATACATTGTGAATTTACGCACTATTTTTCCACCTAATTTTGCCATCATTACCATTCATGCATGTATATGTACATCATTTCTTCCTGCACCTATGTTTATTTTTGAGGCATGAATTATCAGTGCATATGTAACAGATTTAGTCTAAAATAAAATATCATATGTGACTCTATTTAAAAACATTATAAAGGTAATTATGGACTATGTGCTTGTTTGCTGATGAGGCTATTTTAATTTCCATGCAGTTCCTTCCAGCCGTGATCGTATAGTGGTTAGTACTCTGCGTTGTGGCCGCAGCAACCCCGGTTCGAATCCGGGTCACGGCAGGCGCCCTTTTAAATAAAAATATTGTGTAAATGTCCGATAAGAGAAAATACACCCTTTTAATTGGATATTATGAGATCAATCTAAAATAAAACAAAATACACTATTTAACATTGTCAAATGATTTCAACCTTAAGTCTAGAACCCGTCAAAACCGATACTCCAAATATCGATCGTGGTCGAATCTATACTGACGTGATAAGATCTATATTTTTCAGTTGTGTTGTTCTTACTCATTGTGTTGTTGATTTTTGGCAGTAATAGTCACTGTCGTTAAAAGTATCGTTCCAAACTTTAAATTATGGCCCACTTTTACTAAGTTCCGCGAGATGGGGCCAAAGTACCAAACCTTAGAACCAGGGAGACCATGCAGGGGCAGGTTGTGACCACACGATGTCCCACTTAAAAACCGGCATTCATAAGTCCATCCATTACTACCGCTTATTCACTTTTGGGGTCGCGGGGGGTGCTGGCGCCTATCTCAGCTACAATCGGGCGGAAGGCGGGGTACACCCTGGACAAGTCGTCACCTCATCGCAGGGCCAACACAGATAGACAGACAACATTCAAACTCACATTCACACACTAGGGCCAATTTAGTGTTGCCAATCAACCTATCCCCAGGTGCATGTCTTTGGAAGTGGGAGGAAGCCGGAGTACCCGGAGGGAACCCACGCATTCACGGGGAGAACATGCAAAATCCGCATTCATAAGTCTGTCAATAATAATACTGTACGTACGGCAATGCATTAAACACTTATATCTCAAGAAAAGTATGTAAGAAAACATTTAATGAAAGCAGACGTGCAGTTGTTTCACACTACAACAAGCATGTATTATTGATTGATACATTTGAGTCAAATGTTAAAAAAACAACAACATCAAATACAAAATAGAGAGAAAAAAAAGACAGTCTGAATTGAAATTGTAGACAACTAGCAAATAAAATAAATCGTAGGCGTTATTTTTAAGAGAACCTAATTATTTCCTTTCCATTTTTCCTATTCATTCATAAAGTAGGCAAGGATTCAGGCGCGTGCTCGTGCCATGCTTTGTGCACGAGCCCCCGTGTGTGCGTGCGCGTGTGTCTCCCAGCGGCGGCCATGTTGGAATGTTGGATGTGGACAAGGCGAAGAGGGGAAGCAGGAACGGGCGACTCCGGGGCGAGCGAAAGGGGGGAAGAGGACTGAGGAGGCGAGATTGGAGCGACGAAACACCGCCAGTGATTATCACTCTTCCCAGATAGCGGACCTTCTAGCAAGTTCTGCCAGTTTTGAAGCCGACCATAAGGTGCCATATAGAACGTCCAAAGGAACCAGTCGGCGGTATGTTGACTTTTTAAGAGGGGGATTACTTCAGGAGCGAAAAGGAAATGATGCGTTCACTGCTCTGGTGATATCAGCACAATTGCACTATTTGCTGTTACTTTTCCACTGTATTTTAGTATTAAACGTGGGTTGAATTATCTTCTTTTACCCCACATTATCTAGACGGGTGCAGAATAAAGTAAGTCACAGGTCACATGGAGTGAATTTGAAGTAACATTACCACCTCTACGGTAGACAAGTCGAGTTGATTAACCCACTTTTTGCTCCTAAATCTCCCTCCCAGGTGATTATTTGTTCTACGAAGTACTGTTTCTCGTTTAGTTGAAGCTGATTTAATTAATTTTAATTTGACAGAACCAACTTTGTCTTAGTAATGCCCAGTTATGAAGTAGTTTTGCTTACCTGGTTCCTTTAAGGCAGTGAATTGGGCAAAATCTGTACTTCAAATAACTTCTAACTGGCTTGCAAGTTAAGTTAATAACTTGAAAGTGCGAGCTCCTTAACAACTGAATAGCTCTCATGATATTTTGATGATCTTTTGCATTTTTTTTTAGCAGATTCCTAAAAACAGCAGAGTAATACTGTCATTTGGAGGATCTTTAATTAGCTTTTATGGAGCAGATTTTTAAAAACAGCACTGTCTTGTCAAATACAGAGAGATGTTTGAATAATGTTTTTGATAAGGAGCATTAAAACTCTCGTTATGTAGAGGATTAATTATCAGCTTTTTTGTAGTACAACACAGCATTCTTGTCATACAGAAGAAATTTGACTAGTGTTCTTGTT
Source organism: Nerophis ophidion (assembly GCF_033978795.1). Lineage (NCBI taxonomy): Eukaryota > Metazoa > Chordata > Actinopteri > Syngnathiformes > Syngnathidae > Nerophis > Nerophis ophidion. The sequence continues at coordinate 38,925,861 of NC_084618.1, forward strand.
CAATTTAGTTCAACAACGTATTTCAAACAAAATACAACATTTCCCCCCACCTACACAATTCAAACAAAAAAGCATCTTTATTTACAAAAAACAAATGTGTGTCTGTGTGTGTGTGTGTGTGTGTTGGAAAAGCAGCAAGAAATAGCTGAATAAGATGATCTGTTATTTAATCATCAATACAGTGTTTAGGGCTCGTGCCTCATGCACAAGAAGAAAGTCCTGGGTTCGATTCCCAAGCCCGGGGTGTTTCCGTGTGGAGTTTGTATGTTTTACTACCTCCAAAGACATACATTTGGAGATAGGTTGTTGGCAATACTAAATTGGCCCAAGTGTGTGAATGTGAGTATGAATGTTGTCTATCTGTGTTGGCCTGCGATGAGTTTGCAGCCTGTGTACCCTGCCTTCCACCCGAGTGCAGCTGGGATATGATTGACAGCATACATATCATATATAATTAATTCAAATATACAGTACTCAAAATTAAAAACACACTCCTCATTTCATCAAATGTATAACATGTCTTGTTATATAGAGGATCTTTAAGAAGTGCTCTGGCAGTCATTCCTTAAAGCAGCAATGCGCTCCTGTTATAGAGAGCAGTAGTTCTCAACCCTTTTTTTTTTTATCAAGTACCACCTCAGAAAAAACTTTGCTTTCCAAGTACCACCATAATTACCAAGATTAAAATAGAGTAGCGTAATATGCCAAAGTATTCATTAAAAACGAAGCTGAGGTTTTATTTTACAAGTATATTTAGTGTTTTTGGCCACTGTAACATAACACACAGTTTGAACAGTAACACTGTGTTTGAATATACGAAAATAAAGCACTGTACTTTAATCAAGTGATTATTTGGCATATCATTAGATGGAGCCTGTCCACCACTAGTGGTACACGTACCACAGTTTGAGAATCATTGGTATAAAGGATCTATAATGTCTATTACCCTTAAAATTGTGTTGATACTGAACTACCTGTGATATGTTAATGTTTACATCACACATAATATAGCCATCCATTCATCCATCCAACTTCTTCCGCTTCCGAGGTCGGGTCGCGGGGGCAGCAGCCTAAGCAGGGAAGCCCAGACTTCCCTCTCCCCAGCCACTTCGTCTAGCTCTCCCCGGGGGATCCCGAGGTGTTCCCAGGCCAGCCGGGGGACCTAGTCTTCCCAACGTGCCCTGGGTCTTCCCCGTGGCCTCCTACCGGTTAGACGTGCCCTAAACACCTCCCTGGGGAGGCGTTCGGGTGGCATCCTGACCAGATGCCCGAACCACTTCATCTGGCTCCTCTTGATGTGGAGGAGCAGTGGCTTTACTTTGAGCTCCTCCCGGATGACAGAGCTTCTCACCCTATCTCTAAGGGAGAGCCCCGCCACACGGTGGAGGAAACTCATTTCGGCCGCTTGTACCCGTGATCTTATGACCCAAAGCTCCTAGGTACTTGAACTCCTCGACTTGGGGCAGGGTCTCCTCCCCAACCCGGAGATGGCACTCCACACTTTTCCGGGCGAGAACCATGGACTCGGACTTGGAGGTGCTCATTCTCATTCCGGTCGCTTCACACTCGGCTGCGAACCGATCCAGTGAGAGCTGAAGATCCCGGCTAGATGAAGCCATCAGGACCACATCATCTGCAAAAAGCAGAGACCTGATCCCGCGGCCACCAAACCGGAACCCCTCAACGCCTTGACTGCGCCTAGAAATTCTGTCCATAAAAGGTATGAACAGAATCTGTGACAAAGGGCAGCCTTGGCAAAGTCCAACCCTCACTGGAAACGTGTCTAACTTACTGCCGGCAATGCGAACCAAGCTCTGACACTGATCGAACAGGGAGCGGACCGCCACAATAAGACAGTCCTATACCCCATATTCTCTGTGCACTCCCCACAGGACTTCCCGAGGGACATGGTCGAATGCCTTCTCCAAGTCCACAGAGCACATGTAAACTGGTTTGGCAAACTCCCATGCACCCTCAAGAACCCTGCCGAGAGTATAGAGCTGGTCCACAGTTCCACGACCAGGACGAAAACCACAATGTTCCTCCTGAATCCGAGGTTCGACTTCCACGACCAGGACGAAAACCACACTGTTCCTCCTGAATCCGAGGTTCGACTATCCGGCGTAGCCTCCTCTCCAGTACACCTGAATAAACCTTACCGGGAAGGCTGAGGAGTGTGATCCCACGATAGTTGGAACACACCCTCCGGTCCCCCTTCTTAAAGAGAGGAACCACCACCCCGGTCTGCCAATCCAGAGGTACCGCCCCCGATGTCCACGCGATGCTGCAGAGTCTTGTCAACCAAGACAGCCCCACAGCATCCAGAGCCTTAAGGAACTCCGGGCGGATCTCATCCACCCCTGGGGCCTTGCCACCGAGGAGCTTTTTAACTACCACAGCAACCTCAGCCCCAGAAATAGGAGAGCCCCCCACAGATTCCCCAGGCACTGCTTCCTCATTGGAAGACGTGTTGGTGGAATTGAGGAGGTCTTCGAAGTATTCCTTCCACCTATCAACAACATCCGCAGTTGAGGTCAACAGAACACCATCCGCACCATACACGGTGTTGACAGTGCACTGCTTCCCCTTCCTGAGGTGGTGGATGGTGGTCCAGAATCGCTTCGAAGCCGTCCGGAAGTCGTTTTCCATGGCTTCCCCGAACTCCTCCCATGTCCGAGTTTTTGCCTCCGCAACTGCTGAAGCCGCACACCGCTTGGCCTGTCTGTGCCTGTCCGCTGCTTCCGGAGTCCTATGAGCCAAAAGAACCCGATAGGACTCTTTCTTCAGCTTGACGGCATCCCTCACTGCTGGTGTCCACCATCGGGTTCTCGCATTACCGCCACGACAGGCACCAACTACCTTGCGGCCACAACTCCAATCAGCTGCCTCGACAATAGAGGTGCGGAACATGGTCCACTCGGACTCAATGTCCCGCCCCTCCCTCGTGACATCTTCAAAGTTCTTCCGGAGGTGGGAATTGAAACTTTCTCTGACAGGAGACTCTGCCAGACGTTCCCAGCAAACCCTCACAATGTGTTTGGGCCTGCCAGGTCTGTCCGACATCCTCCCCAGCCATCGCAGCCAACTCACCACCAGGTGGTGATCGGTAGAAAGCTCCGCCCCTCTCTTCATCCGAGTGTCCAAAACATGAGGCTGCAAATCCGATGACACAATTACAAAGTTGATCATGGAACTGCGGCCTAGGGTGTCCTGGTGCCATGTGCACATATGGACACCCTTATGTTTGAACATTGTGTTTGTGATGGACAATCTGTGACGAGCACAAAATAATAAAACACCACTCGGGTTCAGATCCGGGCGGCCATTCTTCCCAATCACGCCTCTCCAGGTTTCACTGTCGTTGCCAACATGAGCGTTGAAGTCCCCCAGTAGGACAAGGGAATCACCCGGGGGAGCACTTTCCAGTACTCCCCCGAGTGTACACAAAAAGGGTGGGTACTCTGAACAGCTGTTTGGTGCGTAAGCACAAACAACAGTCAGGACCCGTCCCCCCACCCGAAAGCGGAGGGAGGCTACCCTCTCGTCCACTGGGTTGACCTCCAACTTGCAGGGTTTGACCCGGGGGGGCAACAAGAATTGACACCCCAGCTCGTCGCCTCCCACTGCCGGCAACGCCAGAGTGGAAGAGAGTCCAGTCCCTCTCGAGAGAAGTGGTTCCAGAGCCCTTGCTGTGCGTCGAAGTGAGTCCGACTATATCCAGCCGAAACTTCTCCACTTCGTCACTAGCTCAGGCTCCTTCCCCCCCAGTGAGGTGACGTTCCACGTCCCAAGAGCTAGCTTCTGTAGCCAAGGATCGGACCGCCAAGTGCCCTGCCTTCGGCCGCCGCCCAGCTCACATCGTACCCGACCTCTATGGCCCCTGCTATGGGTGGTGAGCCCATTGTAGGGGTGACCCACGTTGCCTCTTCGGGCTGTGCCCGGCCGAGCCCCATGGGAACAGGCCCGGCCACAAGGCGCTCGCCATCGTGCCCCACCTCCGGGCCTGGCTCCAGAGGGGGGCCCCGGTGACCCGCGTCCAGGCGAAGGAAATCTGGGTCCATGATTTGTCTTCTTCATAATGGTCTTCGAGCTGCTCTTTGTCTGATCCCTCACCTAGGACCTGTTTGTCTTGGGAGACCCTACCAGGGGGCATAAAAGCCGCCGGACAACAAAGCTCCTAGGATCATTGGGACACGCAAACTCCTCTACCCCGATAAGGTGGCAGCTCAGAGAGGAGACACATAATACATAACACATAATATAAACACATAATATCAACCTTAGTTAAAAAAAACCCTGCAAAACAAGTAATGTTATGGATTGTGTCAATGTAAATTGACCATCATGTTCTGGAGTATCGCCACGGGTGGCTGCTTCTGTATAATTTGCTCCTACTTCACATTCCAGATGCAAGAAAATGCTAATGAACTGCAGCATCCACTTGCGAGTCCCCCTGAGCACTAATACGAGTGCAGGGTTTAGTGTGCGGTTCTGATCTGTATCATTCCCTGAACTGGCGCTACTGAAGACATGATGGGGGACGTAGTGCTTAGGTCAGGCACTGTGGTGAATTTTAAACGGTCTAATCCAACTTGGACATGGTCGTGACCACTCAGGTGATGCGCACATACTTCCCTGTATAAGCAGATTGGCAATGGTCCCTTGTCATGTGTTGTTTGTGTGCACCACCCTGCTATTGAGGGAATGCGAGCTAAGCAAGAACACAATCCATTATATTATAATACAAGTGTAAAAGTAAGCTAACCACTTTAAATAGTAAACATAAGCCTGTAATGACAAATGACCAATTGGAGCATTTATGTGTAAGAAGAAGTTAACCACCGTTGAAAATTGAGCCAGTCTGCCAATAACAGCTGGATTTGACTCTTTTCATGTGGTTGGGTACAGCAGGCTAATACAGGCGTGGCGATAGTGTGTGTGTGTGTGTGTGTGTGGGAGAGAGAGTGCGTAAATTGCAGAGCAGCGCTTGTATTTATAGAAACACTTGACAACTCTCAAAGATCTTACAGAGGCTGTCCACTCCTGGAAAAAAAGGCTCCGCTTTAATCCGTAAACTAGCAATGTTGTTCACAACTTTCTGCTATTGTGGGACATGGTAAGCGAGTAAGCGAGAGAAGGGGCGACAAAGGCGGCAGTCTAGTGCCAGCCGACTGCTGCATGACTCGACTGATAGCAATCAATGTGTCAGGAGGAATGTCGAGCTTCTGAATAAGGGTGGAAATGCTGGAATTCTTTTATTGACCTAAAGCGTAAAAAGGACGGGGCATTAATAGGAAGCAGGCGATATAATTGGAGAGCATTATTTATCCATCCATCCATTTACTACCGCTTATTCCCTTTGGGGTCGCGGGAGGCGCTGGTGCCTATCTCAGCTACAATCGGGCGGAAGGCGGGATACACCCTGGACAAGTCGCCACGTCATCGCAGGAGAGCATTATTTAAATCAAGTTTATTTTTTTAACCTTAATACTGATTTGTAGTGCATCAGAAAGTAGAACAAGTAAAATGTATCTCTTTGACCACATGGTCATTAGTTAACAAGCAGACTGCATAACACAGCAGTAACACAACCATTGTTGTAATAGTGGTAAGTAAGACATAAACGGTACGGAAAGTGTTACACCCATCAGGAGAGAGGATTTTATTTTTTATTCCTAAATATTGTAGCGATGTGGCAGTTAACGTTAAGGAGGTTTTTTTAATTTCAAACTGAGTGCGCGTGTCGGTGGGGCGGTTTCAAATGAAGACAGTTCAGCTTCTTTTGACTTTCTTTATAAATAGAAAGTTGCTCCATCACCCTCTTGTTATTTTTGTTTGTTATACAGTACAGTTTTATATTGTGTTTTTTTTAAAGTGTACAAACTAAATAAAATATGGACTTTTGTCGAGGCTGGAAGCCATTATTCAAGATTACATTGTTTCTCATGGAGTCATTTGCTTCAATATACAAAGTTTTCTATTTACGAACCCTGTGCCAAAACCAATTACGTTTGCAAATCAAGATTCCACTGTACTGCTATGTTTTGGAGGTTCCCTACAGCCGCAACCTGGCCCTAATTCGAGATCTTCACACATTTTTGCTTTTGTAGACAAAGCACACTGCAACTACAGGAGTCTCATCCGTTTATTGAATAGATACGTTAATTGGAGAACATTCAGTTTAATTTTGCTGCGGTTGGACTAGCTCAGTGGTTCTCAAACTTTTTTCACCAATTACCACCTCAGAAAAAACTTGTCTCACCAAATACCACTATAATGACAAACATTAAAGTAAAGTAGTATAGTATGCCTAAGTTTTAACTAAAACAAGGCAGAGGTTTTATTTAATAGTTTTATTGAATATGTTTACACAGTTTGAACAGTAACACTGTGTTTGAATATAGGAAAATAAAAGACTGTACTTTATTCAAGTGATTCTTCGACGTACCTCTAGATAGAGCCCACATACCACTGGTGGTACATGTATCACAGTTTGAAAATCACTGGACGAGCTTATTGGGACCGTATAGTTTGTATCAGGGTCAAGTGGGACAGTGACCCATGAGGTTGAGCAGGTGTAATCTGCAGTTTTTTTTGCTTATGGGCCAGGAAGAGGATTAAATTTTGTGCGTTGCATGTGCTAATAATTGTGGAAAGTAGAGATGTTCGATAACATTGGACTGCCGATATTATCGGCCGATAAATGCTTTAAAATGTAATATCGGAAATTATCGGTATCGGTTTCAAAATGATCGGTATCTCTTTCAAAAAGTAAAATTTATGACTTTTTAAAGCGCCACTATATACGCGGATGTAGGGAGAAGTACAGAGCGCCAGTAAACCTTAAAGGCACTGCCTTTGCGTGCCGGCCCAGTCGCATAATATCTACGGCTTTTCACACACACAAGTGAATGCAATGCATACTTGGTCAACAGCCATACAGGTCACACTGAGAGTGGCCGTATAAACAACTTTAACACTGTTAACCCACACCAAACAAGAATGACATTCACATTTTGGGAGAACATCTGCACGGTAACACAACATAAACACAACAGAACAAATACCCAGAACCCCTAGCAGCACTAAACTCTTCCAGGACGCTACAATATACAACATAACCCCACCCACCTCAACTTCCTCATGCTCTCTCAGGGAGAGCATGTCCCAAATTCCAAGCTGCTGTTTTGAGGCATGTTAAAAAAAATAATGCACTTTGCGACTTCAATAATAAATATGGCAGTGCCATGTTGGCAATTTTTTCCATTACTTGAGTTGATTTATTTTGGAAAACCTTGTTACATTGTTTAATGCATTTAGAGGGGCATCACAACAAAATTAGGCATAACAATGTGTTAATTCCACGACTCTATATATTGGTTGATATCGGTATCGGTAATTAAGAGTTGGACAATATCAGAATATCAAATATCGGCTAAAAAGCCATTATCGGACATCTCTAGTGGAAAGATAAAATACTGTCGCGACGCACACCCTCTGCTTTCCTTTTGAAATACAGTGCATGCAGGAAGTAAAGGCCACACCCTTTTGCACACTTAATGATTGTATAGTAAACATGCCGAGTCCTCCGGGAATGTCGTCTTCCTCTTTGCTCTCTTCTTCCTCTGTTGCGATAGCACGTATTTTTGTTGAGGTCACTATTTCAGTACTTGTGTAGATTAAATGTATGTGCAGTGTACACTGCAGTCTGCTTTACAATGGCAGGAAATTACATCATCGTCACTAATGACCCCGTCACTCCTTGGGGGCTCGCACATAACCGGACGTTTGCACGAACACACACTCTGTCTCCCCCTAAGTCACAAAACCCACATGGGGGGGGCGTAGGAGTTTTTCCACCGAGGGTCACATATTGAAAAATCAAAGGATTTGAGAACCATTGAAAAAAAAAATGTAAACTGGAAGACTTCTGATTGGGCATGTACAGTGTGGGACGTGCTTAGCAGGAGTTACATGGAAATGTGACCTTTTTATGTTTTATTGGCACTTTTGTTAACTTCAGCCCTCAACTCTACCTTTTTTTTTTTTTTTTTAACCAACCTGCCATGTAGAGCTTCCTTTTTGTAAATTGCCCCTGCGAATTCCACGATGTCCGGCCAAGGGAAATCCGACAAGCCAGGCTGCTCCAAGCCTTGTGCGTCTCTGGACCCAGATAGCATGGAAGAGTCGGTTGTTGACTCAGCCCTTTTTAAGAGCATAAGTCAAAAGATGGACGAAATGCGAGCAGACATCCTCGACAATCTTAAATCCATTGTCAGAGGAGAGATAGTGGCTGTTATGGAGTCATTCGAGAGCATTCTCTTGTCCCATAGCGGGGAAATCGTTAGCCTGCTAATGCTTATGAGCTACCATGTATCTCCTCTCCAAAAATGCGAGGATCTGAAGGGCCACTCAAGGTAGAATAATATCCAAGGGGTGGGCCTCCTGAGGGCTATGAGGGCCCCCGTTCGACTGAGTTCTCCGCTCAGTTTTTGGAGGATATCCTGCAGCTTCGAAACAGGATTGTCTTGTACCGCGCACACCGAATCCTCCGCGCCAGGCCTAAGAATGGTTAACTCCCTCGGACGCTCGTTGTACGAGTACATTTATTTCAAGTCCAGAACCAGATTCTATGAAGGGCGTCTGAGCCTTTTCCGCTATTCTGTATGGGCAAGAGGATTTACAAATCTCGTCTGTGGCGCAGACGAGATTTGCTTTTACGGCTGTGAAGAAGAGGCTACATTCATAAATCTGTTCCTTTTGTACACTCGATTAATCTTTCTGATCCCTATAGAGAGGTATGTTATTGTCAAGGGCCAGATCTCAAACACCCCAGTAGCCCTCGTAAATATTTATGCTCCCAACTATGATGATGACACCCTTTTCAAACGTCTTTTTCTAAATTTCCCTGGCTTCTTAATTTACTAATTAATATTAGGAGAAGACTTTAACAGTTGGCCCAACCTCCAGCTTGATTGCTTATCACCCAAAACTTGCACACCATCAAGGTCGTCTAAGGTAATCCAGTCTTTTTTGGAAGAATACTGTGTTTCAGAGCTCTGGCGTTTTTTTTTTTATCCTCTATAAGGCAATATTTTTTCCTCTCTAATGTTCATCATACTTTCACCTTCATTGATTACTTTCTAGTTGATAATAAATTACTCTCATCTTCAAACCCCAAAACCAGTAAAGTTGGCACGTTGTGTAAATCGTAAATAAAAACAGAATGCAATGATTTGCAAATCCTTTTCAATTTATATTCAATTGAATAGACTGCAAATACGAGATATTTAATGTTCGAACTGAGAAACTTAATTTTTTTTGCAAATAACCATTAACTTAGATTTTAATGGCAGCAACTCATTGCAAAAAAGTTGGCACAGAGGCATTTTTACCATTTGGGAACTGCAGACACCAATTTTTGAAGCTTTTTAGCTGGAATTCTTTCCCATTCTTGCTTAATGTACAGCTTAAGTTGTTCAACAGTCCGGGGTCTCAAGTGTGGTATTTTAGGCTTCATATTGCGCCACACATTTTCAATGAGAGACAGGTCTGGACTACAGGCAGGTCAGAGTAGTACCCGCACACTTTTACTATGAAGCCACGCTGCTGCAACACGTGGCTTGGTATTGTCATGATAGCCTTTGTTGGATGGCAACATATGTTTCTCCAAAACCTGTATGTACCTTCCATCCATCCATCCATTTTCTACCGCTTATTCCCTTTCGGGGTCGCGGGGGGCGCTGGCGCCTATCTCAGCTACAATTGGGCGGAAGGCGGGGTACACCCTGGACAAGTCGCCACCTCATCGCAGGGCCAACACAGATAGACAGACAACATTCACACTCACATTCACACACTAGGGCCAATTTAGTGTTGCCAATCAACCTATCCCCAGGTGCATGTCTTTGGAGGTGGGAGGAAGCCGGAGTACCCGGAGGGAACCCACGCATTCACGGGGAGAACATGCAAACTCCACACAGAAAGATCCCGAGCCTGGATTTGAACCCAGGACTGCAGGACCTTCGTATTGTATGTACCTTTCAGCATTAATGGTGCCTTCACCCCCATACCACCACGGATGCTGGCTTTTAAACATTGCGCCTATAACTATCCAGATGATTCTTTTCCTCTTCGTTCCGGAGGACACGACGTCCACAATTTCCAAGAACAATTTGAAATGTAGACTCGTCAGACCACAGAACACTTTTCCATTTTGCATCAGTCCATCTTAGATGAGCTTGGGCCTAGCAAAGCCGGCGGCGTTTCTGGATGTTGTTAATAAATGGCTTTGTCTTTGCATAGTATAGTTTTAACTTGCACTTACAGATGTAGCGACAAACTGTAGTTACTGACAGTGGTTTTCTGAAGTTTTTCTGAGCCCATGTAGTGATATCCTTTACACAATGATGCAGTGCCGCCTGGAGGATCAAAGGTCACAGGCATTCAATGGTGGTTTTCTGCCTTGCTGCTTACGTGGAGTGATTTCTCAAGATTCTCTGAACCTTTTGATAATATTATTGCTGAGATCCCTAAACTCCTTGCAGTAGCTGGTTGAGAAATGTTGTTCTTAAATAATTTGCTCACACATTTGTTCACAAAGTGGTGACCCTATCCTTGTTTGTGAAAGACTAAACATTTAATGGAAGCTGCTTTTTTACCCAATCATGGCACCCCCTGTTCCCAATTAGCCTGTTCACCTGTGTTCCAAATAAGTGTTTGATGAGCATTCCTCTCTTAATTCAATTAAGTCACTTTCAGGGGGGTGACTTAAGAGTGACCCTATCTGAGGAGAGCTGGTCAGAGATTTATGGAGAGTTCATAAGTATCCTATCAGTGCAAGACACTGCCTCATCCAATGCAAGCTAATACATTGTACTTATTATATTGAGGTTTCACTGGCTAAGATGTTTGACCGAGTGTCAGTAATATGTGATCGGTGTCATCCATCTCCAGCTAATTTATTACATAATACAAAAATAAATATTAAGAATTTGTCAATTTAGGGCTGACTAAGACAGAGTATATATTTTATGAAAACAAAGTACAGTATAGTTAGCAGCAATAAAAACACATTTCAAACACCAAAGCTATCTAACTTCCTCAGAAAGAAACAAGCATTTTGAAAATAATAAAAAGTTGCACACAAGTATATTATTAACTCCTGGATTGTTTTAGAAATCTAATAGACTCATTTAATTCTGAACATTTTAGCTATCTAACAGAATTTATATTTATTAATTCATGATATCAGTGCTGTGGTGCCTAACATTCGTGTGAGTGTGTCTGTGTGGGATTGTTTTTTGTTATTGTGTCGACGCTACTTAACACCTGAAATCCTTAAAATATAAAATAAGTACTTGACTTTATATCGACAAAGTATTAGTTGCCAAATTTTGGTTCAAATTATAGTTAAGTCTTCTTTTCAAAAAACTTTGTCTCACACCTGTTAACATAGCTCAGCGAGTTTAGCATTCATCCTCCAGGTGTCCATCATGCCTACTCGTTAAATGCTCCCAAATCACATATGTACTTTCATAAAAAACAAAGTCCACTTTGCCAAATAAGCAAGGTGTTCATGTCTTTAACAAGGTTAGGGTGAAATGGTCCCACACTTTGCATGTTTTTACCTGCGATGTCGTTGCGAGTGGAGGCGCCTACTCTCTTCCGTCGAGAAAGACACAAGTGAACACATTGTCAACATAATAATTTGTTGACATCAAATTTTATTGTCGACAATGTCGACGAATCGTTGCAACCCTAACAGATATTGTTGATATTGTAAATCTGTCATTGAACTCCCCATAAATAAATTGAAAAAATGTACAGTTAATACATGTGACCGGTATTGGTATTGGCCAATCTCACTCATGGATAAATTGAATCAGCAGCATACACCTGTGAGAATAAATGTGCCGAGGGCCAATAAAAACAAGCTGCACTTTGGCCTTCAATTGTTTGATGAGCATTCCCCTCTTAATTCAATTAAGTTAAGTGGGGACCTATAATGCAAAAAGAACTTTTCTTACCTATTTGCAGGCCTGGAATTTCTTCATTTTAGGGACAAGGTCATTTGACCTTTGGTGTCGTCAACCTTTAGAGGGCAGGAAGGCCATCAAATAAAACAATGATTTTAAGTCTACGATCATAATTAATGTAGCTTAAAAAGGAGCTTCACTTTTTGGGGAATTTTGTTCTTTCACAGTCATTATAAAAGACATGGCGACTGACGTATTTAATCAAAAAAAAAACATTCCAATCAGTAAATAAAAGTAAATAAAAGTCTGCTTATAGCGGAGCCAATGGGAGACACCCTATTATGCCCAAAAACCCAAGTAAAAAAACGTCCAAAAAGTGGCAACAGTACTCAATTTACATTTTGTGACTTAACTAAATATTAGTGATACTGTTTTTTAAGAGCTAACGTTGACAAAATATTTATAGCGGCGCCGTGATCATTAGCTTGTGTGCCAATGATCAACTGATCAGCTGCTTCCTCGTTTGCTTGCTCATCAAACTTTATTATAGATCAGTGGTCTTCAAATTTTTTTGCCCAAGATCCCTAAATGGGAGAGTGAACCAGAACACTAAGAGATCCCTGGTTTCTTTTTTTCCAAAATCAAAACTTTTTGTCAATATTATTGGCTGATGTTAACGTTTTGGCTTTTTCTCGTTGTGTTTCTTGCTGTTTTCCCAATTTTTGCTGGTGTTTTTTGTTTTTTGTGACGTGCCTTGGGCCAATAACAAACGAGTCACTGGCCTGTACAGATGGCCCCTGTGCTGCACTTAGGGCACCGCTGTTGTAAGAGCTAACTGTTTATGGCCAGAATAGTCTCAGTACTGTAGTACTAAATATACATCCTGTGATGTCGTCCTGGGCGATATGGCCTGAAAATAAAATCCCAGATTTTTTCACCAAAAATTAGATTTACAATTTTTTTCCCCTACTTTTCAAAGAACCCATAACATACAAATGACAGAGATAATTAAAACCGGGGTTTTCCTTTATTATATCAAAAACTAGTATATTGAAATGACACTGCATACACTGCATCTTACTCTTAGCAAAATTCTAATTTAAATAATGTTGTTATTCTTATACCAGATATACATTTTATTTTTTATGGAATATTTTTTAAAGAACTAGCTTCAGAGTCTTGAATAAAGTACTTCTGTTAACAAAAATGTCACATTGCACATTGCATGCAAATAAATAATCATCTCCAACATTGAGATTAATAGTGAACGCCTAAAATTTCGGTCTTGAATAGAATACATCTGCAAATTAATTGTACATTGTATGTAAATAAATAATAAATAATTAAATGGGTTGTACTTGTATAGCGCTTTTCTACCTTCAAGGTACTCAAAGCGCTTTGACACTACTTCCACATTCACCCATTCACACACACATTCACACACTGATGGAGGGAGCTGCCATGCAAGGCGCTAACCAGCACCCATCAGGAGCAAGGGTGAAGTGTCTTGCTCAGGACACAACGGACGTGACGAGGTTGGTACTTGGTGGGGATTGAACCAGGGACCCCCGGGTTGCGTACGGCCACTCTCCCACTGCGCCACACCGTCCCTAATAATCAATAAAAACATTAAGAAGTCTATAGCTTCAGTAAGTCAAGTGGATAAAAGCAGGATTTTTTTCTATTCACATATCTTAGTGGTGAAAAAAATACTTTAAAAAAGGAATTATAGTTTTCCATTCCTTTACAAAAAAGTATTTGAATTACTAAGTAATTGAATTAATTACTAGGGGAAGTACCGGTAATTAAAGCGTTACTTTGAAAAAAATATAATATTTGGGTAGAGTGTGCGTGACTGTGCCTTTTAAAAGGCAGTGCCGATTGGATAGTGACATCAGCGCCCAGAGAGCGGAGCAGCTCACTTGTTTGTGTTAATTTATCAGTGGCTTGTCGGCAGTTCCAGCAGCTCTGTTAAATGTTTTCAATGGATTGTGTTACTTCTGGTTAATAAAGAGATTGAATGGCTGTCATTACTTCTGATCCACAAAGGGGGTATTGTTTGGATTGCAAGCTGAATGTTTTCGCTTCAATCATTGATTTGTTCCCTCGTAGATAGTAGTAGTGTGTATGTGTGCGTGTGTGTTGTCTGATGTGTGTGATGTTGCCGCTTTCTATTTGATACCAAGTTAATTTTCGTGTTCAGTTTTGGTTGTTGCTGTCATTATTATAAGGACATTTCCTGCTCCGAACTTGCTCTGCTTTTGACGCTGACATGTTTACATACAACCACATCAACAGTAGTTTGCTACGTTAAATCAGAACACTGATCATCATACATACATTGAGTAAATTACTCCCACAATATGCTGCTTTTTAGCGGGAATTGCAGTCTTGTTCGCCTTGTAGTGTAGTTGTATTTCCCGCATCCATCCATCCATTTTTCTACCGCTTGTCCCGTTCAGGGTCGCGGCGGGTGTTGGAGCCTATCTCAGCTGCATTCGGGTGGAAAGCGGTGTACACCCTGGACAAGTCGCCACCTCATCACAGGGCCAACACAGATAAACAGAAAACATTCACACTGACATTCACACACAGAGGACCATTTAGTGTTGCCAAGCAACCTATCCCCAGGTGCATGTTTTTGGCGGTGGGAGGAAGTCGGAACCTGGAGGGAACTTACGCAGTCACGGGGAGAACATGCAAACTTCACACAGAAAGATCCCGAGCCTGGGATTGAACCCAGGACTACTCAGGACCTTCGTATTGTGAGGCACATGCACTAAACCCTGGTCCACCGTACTGCCCGTATTTCCTGCACTCAGCTGTTTTTTGTGCTGCTGCCTTTTTTAAACACTTTGCAGTAGGGGTGTAACGGTACACAAGAATTTCGGTTCGGTACGTATTTATTTACCAAATTTGTAAACAATGGCATAACATACATATACACACAGGGTCCATTGCCAGGGTTAATGTGGTCAACATATATAAAATAAAAACTGAATAAGATAAGGCTCAGAATGGTTTCTTAACAAAACCTTTCTACATATAAAGTGCTTTTTTTGATTGATAGAGACTTTCATTAGTAGATTGCACAGTACAGTACATATTCCGTAAAATTGACCACTGAATGCTAACACCCCAATAAGTTTTTCAACTTGTTTAAGTTGGGGTCTACGTTCATCAACACCGCCCGCCGTTTTTTGTGGACATGTTCCATAAATATTGATGTTAAAGATTTCTTTTTTTGTGAAGAAATGTTTAGAATGAAGTTCATGAATCCAGATGGATCTCTATTACAATCCCCAAAGAGGGCACTTTAAGTTGATGATTACTTCAATGTGTATAAATCTTCTTTATTTATAATTGAATCACTTGTTCATTTTTCAACAAGTTTTTAGTTATTTGTAAATCTTTCTTTCCAAATAGTTCAAGAAAGACCACTACAAATGAGCAATATTTTGCACTGTTATACAATTTAATAAATCAGAAACTGATGACATAGTGCTGCATTTTACTTCTTTATCTCTTTTTTTCAACCAAAAATGCTTTGCTCTGATTAGGGGGTACTTGAATTGAAAAAATGTTCACAGGGGGTACATCACTGAAAAAAGGTTGAGAACCACTGTTATGAGAGTAGCGTATGTGTGTGTGTGTGGCCCTTTAATATGGGACAGTATGTGAGGTGAGTGTATGGGCGAGCGAGGTGAGGGAGCGGTAGAGTGCGGGAGTGGCTAGTGTTTTGTTGGATTGGCTGTGTGCAAGACCTCAATAAAGCCACGATTTGCAACTAATTGCCGGCCTATTCATTTACCCTGGAGTCTGGAGCAGTGTAGACCCACTGCCGGGTAGAGTGAAGGGTTTTGCCCCCGAGAACACATCAGCCCTGGAGGAGTGTCTCCCCTGCACTCCTCGAGCGCAGGGGAGACACTCTGGGAGCCGGAAGCAGGAAAGGTGCAACACATGTTTGACGTGTTGTCAGAAGCAGCTGCTGAACAATCTCCGCAAACCTCCATCCTCCATTGTTGTATTGCGCAGCCAAAGTGATCCCAAATGGGAGATCTTAATGAGGCAGGAGGGTCTTCCAGCTCTGGCTTTTAAATGTTGTCCTAGCCCGGTCGCTGCTAACATGTGTACTCGTTCGGCACACCTCTGAACCGAACCGAAACCCCCGTACCGAAACGGTTTAATACAAATACACGTACCGTTACACCCCTACTTTGCAGTGTGCAGTCTTTTGTTCCACACCTGTTGCCGCGAAACCAAAGTCAGTGTTTAGATGTGTATGTGTGGATGACTTTCCATTGTGGGTTCTTTTCGGACCAATATAAAGGCTGCAGAGCCCAGCCCATGGTCTCCGACGCTGCTAATAAAGAGACAGGTGATTAGATTACTTGTTCCAGCTGAGATATCCACTCACCTGTCAGTTGCTTCACAGCCGGCTCCTGAACATTCCCTGCCCACAGGGGACGCGTGGACCACAGCCCTTCCACAGTATGTATTCACATAAATCGACACAAAATCCATACTTTGGAACAATGTTCATGGACTCTAGTATTAGGCTTGTTAGCTTCCCGTCGCAGACGTGCGATGATGGTTATGGACTCGTGGTTGAGGGAGGAGTTGTTTGATGTTGAATGCTACAGAATGTCCGAAAGGGTTGCAACAGTCAGCCTTATTGCAGCTCAATTATTTATGAGCACGTCATGCAATGCATGTTTGCGAGACGAGCAGGTGGAGAGGTCGGCCATTTGGCGGGTGTAGCTAAGGTGACGAGAGCCGCGGGATGGTAGGCTGAAGAGAGAAAGGCAGAGGCGTTTTTGTTTGCGGGTCTGTTGGTCATTCTTTGGGCGGGGTGTCACTGATGTCATATTAAGACATTAATTTTTCAAAAATTTTCTTGATCGACCGTTAGGGTCCCAAAGACCGACTGGTTGACCTAGATCGACGGGTGGCAACCCCTGTTCTAGATAAATAAAAAATTTCTTCTACGTGAATAGTAGAAGGACTAAGATGTATGCTGACAAGTTGGTACACTTTAATTTTAATTAATAAATTCATACAATTAATATGTATAATTATAATTATAAATAATATATAATAATAAATATAAATAATATAATAATAAATGAATAAAAATAAACATTTTAATAAACCTGCAATTTGCGAGAACGACACAAAAGGATGCTTCCACCCCCCTTTTCTTCATAAGGGTTAGGAGTCATTCTTCATCTCAATTGGATTATTAAGTTAAAGTTGAAGTACCCATGATTGTCTCACACACACTAGGTGTGCCAAAATTATTCTCTGCATTTGACCCATCACCCGTGATCACCCCCTGGGAGGTGAGGAGGGCATATGGCAGTTAACATCCTAATGACAGGAGATCTTGTACAGTATGTGATGTTTTATTATGTTTGTTGGCTCTCTTAAAGTCTGCAGTGAGCAGTAATCAGTGATTTGGTTAAAAAAAACAAAAAAACCTTGTGAAGCATTTTATAATTTAATGCTTAAAAATTATCAAAATATGTAAATATTAAATGTTATTATGAATGTGCTTTCTACTACATACTTAAAAGCATGTACCGTATATAAAACTTAATGGAGGCATTTGATGTTTTTTAAAGGCTTTATAGACAGAATAGAGTGGCTCCTATTGGCTCTATTGTAAGCAGACTTTTGTTCGCATTAAATAAAAAATACATCTGTTGTCATGTCTTTCATAATGATTAACAAAGGGCAAATTTAAAAAAAAAAGTGTAGTTCACCTTTTAAAGATATAAGGATGATTACATTTTAAATATGCATTATTTTCAGTTAAATTAATGAAGCTGTTAATGTCACATCCATCCATCCATTTCCTACCGCTTATTCCCTTTTGGAGTTGGGGGGGCGCTGGTGCCTATCTCAGCTGCAATCGGGCGGAAGGGGGGGTACACCCTGAACAAGTTGCCACCTCATCGCAGGGCCAACACAGATAGACGGACAACATTCACACTCACATCCACACACTAGGGCCAATTTAGTGTCACAGAACTGTTTAATTCTTAATAAATAACATCAACATAATGATAAATAATCTTATCAAACACTATCTGATTTTTCATGCTGGATGAAAAACAGTAAATAAATACAACAGCTTAAGTAAAGACAGTGCTCTGGTATCTTCTGCCTTTGGAAATTCCCTTAACCTATGCTGTCCCACGCAAACAGCATTAGACTAACTGTTCTCCAGTATCAAGTGCAGTATTAAACAATTGGTTAGCTCTGGTTCAACCCATTAACAACTCTGAAAGTATTTGTCATTTTAGACTTTACTTGGCTAGAGCAATGCAGATATATAGAAGCTCACAATGTCACTTTGTGCCCCACTACAAATCTATACACCTGATATTTTTAAATATAAAAAAATTAAGTGTTTGAAAGACTTAAAGAATTATTGAAATTTTTAACAAACTTAACATCTTAACAATTTCAGATAGGGGCCCATGGCCACATATTTGTGTCTTATCACGTTAAAACCTGGAAAACACTTCTGTAACCTTAGCTAGTACTTCACAGTCATGCTGAAGTGTTCATTTTTCCCATGATAAGAACACTTTCACTCATAGTACATTTAAAAAGAACCCACGCTTAGGCCTAGTGTTCCTCTAGCCCACAATGTTGAAGACATGTTGGGGCTTCATATAATTTATTGCATGGCCAGGAGTGTTATCTTTATGCGGTTTTCATTCACATTAAACAAGGGTGGTCAAGTGGGTTAGGGAAAAATGAAAACCCCACACACATCATCGCGTTGCGTCACTAAATATGAACAGTGCGTTACATATTATATGTTGAGAGTTAACTGTCTTCTTATGCTTTCACAAATGTATCAAAACACGGCCAAACATAGGGACAAGAGCCGTGGCCGCCGTGGTCAACGTGAGGTTCCTGCCCGGCCAATTGGTACCTGTCTTGTTTATGCGGGATCTGAATTAGTCCCGAAAATTTGAAATGAAACCATGGAGACATGGTGGAGGTAATTATAAAACAATCTTGCCTTACTTCATACTTCCTCCAAACGAGCCATTTACAATTTGCCCAAGTTGTGCTGTTTTTTTCCAGTTGTGACGTCATTGGATATTTCCAAAGATGGACAAACTGTACGGAAATCTCTTTGGGTAAATTCTTCCATTCTGCCATTGCAATCTGACGCTGAAGTAAATAAGCTCCTTCTTTTTGTTTATCTTTTATTTTGTGGCACACTGGCTCGTACATGCACATGCGTCGTCCTATGTTGCCATTTCTAATACAAAGTAGTAGGGCTGCGAATCTTTGGGTGTCCCACAATTCGATTCAATATCGATTCTTGGGGTCGCGATTCGATTATAAATCTATTTTTTTCGATTCAACGCGATTCTCGATTCAAAAACGATATGTTTCTGTTTCAAAACG
This sequence comes from Nerophis ophidion, assembly GCF_033978795.1. Lineage (NCBI taxonomy): Eukaryota > Metazoa > Chordata > Actinopteri > Syngnathiformes > Syngnathidae > Nerophis > Nerophis ophidion. The sequence goes on from NC_084618.1 coordinate 38,945,273, forward strand.
ATTCTCTATTCATTCAATACATAGGATTTCAGCAGGATCTACCCCAGTCTGCTGACATGCTAGCAGAGTAGTAGATTTTTGTAAAAAAAGCTTTTATAATTGTAAAGGACAATGTTTTATCAACTGATTGCAATAATGTAAATTTGTTTTAACTATTAAACGAACCAAAAATATGACTTATTTTCTCTTTGAGAAAACATTGGACACAGTGTGTTGTCAAGCTTATGAGATACGATGCAAGTGTAAGCCACTGTGACACTATTGTTCTTTTTTTATTATTTTTATAAATGTCTAATGATAATGTCAATGAGGGATTTTTAATCACTGCTATGCTGAAATTATAACAAATATTGATACTGTTGTTGATGATATTCATTTTTGTTTCACTACTTTTGGTTTGTTCTGTGTCATGTTTGTGTCTCCTCAATTGCTCTGTTTATTGCAGTTCTGAGTGTTGCTAGGTCAAGTTTGGTTTTGGAATTGGATTGCATTGTTATGGTATTGCTGTGTATTGTTTTGTTGGATTGATTAAAAAAAAAATCGATCTTTTTAAAATGAGAATCGATTCTGAACCGCACAACGTGAGAACCGCGATTCAAATTCGAATCGATTTTTTCCCACACCCCTACAAAGTAGTGTATAGCTCCAACTCATATCCGTCAGTAAACTCCATATGGAAGTAGGGCTGCGCAATATTGACAAAACACTATACCTCGATTATATTTTTACATAAACTCGATATTCGATATATATCTCGATTAGGGTTGTACGGTATACCGGTATTAGTATAGTACTCCGATGCTAATGAATCGTTTTCGGTATGATACCGTCTCTGAAATGCACCGGTCGCGTCGCCCCCCGCGTCGAAGTCATGCCGTGACATTGTTGGTTTACGAGCAGACGAGCATGTTGGTGGCACACAATCACGGAGTACTTACAAGCAGACACAGTGTGTAGACAGAAAAGGGAGGACGGACACATTTTGGCTTAAAAATTAACGATTAAGATGAAGTTATAACACTGAAACGCCCTCAGGAAGAGGTGCTTTAAGACATGGCTAGCCAGCTAGCAGCTAACGTCCATCCGCCGTCGGCAGTGTTGTAGGTACTTCTAAATCACTAATCCTTGTATCCATGGCGACAAATAAAGTATGTTTCTTACAAGTATCATCCCTGCAGAACGAGGAATAGCTAAACATGCTTCACTACACACTGTAGCTCACCTGCATCAAAATGTAAACAAACGCCTTGGGTTGATCTACACCTAACATCTGTAACACTGTAATGATATTAAGTACAGACACGTATCAAGTCGATACTACTATGATTACGTTGATATTTTTTGGCATCACAACATCTTCATTCGGTTTTTTTAAATGTGTATCATGTTTGTAAACACCTGTGATGAGGTGGCGTCTTGTCCAGGGAGTACCCCGCCTACCGCCCAAATTCTGCTGAGATAGGCTCCAGCGACCCCAAAAGGGACACGCGGTAGAAAATGGATGGAGGGGTTTATAAACACACATGAGGACTTTGAATATGACCAATGTATGATTCTGTAACTACTTCGTATCGGATTGATACTCAAATTTGTGGTATCATCCAAAACTAATGTAAAGTATCAAACAACAGAAGAATAAGTGATTATTACATTTCAACAGAAGTGTAGACAGAACATGTTAAAAGAGAAAGTAAGAAGATATTAACAGTAAATGAACAACTAAATTAATGATTCTTTTTTTACCACTTGTCCTTAATAATGTTCACAAAATAATAGAATGATAAATGTTACTGCATACATCAGCAGCCTAATTAGTAGCCTTTGTTTGTTTGCTAACTACTAAAAAGACAAGTTATCTAGTATGGTCACTATTTTATTTGAGGACTTAACTGCAATAAGAAACATATGTTTAATGTACCCAAATATTTTTTTGTTACAATAAAGCCAATAATGCATTTTTTATGTGGTCCCCTTTATTTCGAAAATTACAGAAAAGTACCAAAATTATTTTAGTACCGGTACCAAAATATTGGTATCGTTACAACACTAATCTCGATATATTTTCTGGTGAAAATATTTATACAAAGATATTAATTTTTTGAGCTAAATTCTCTGAAATTTAAGTGAATGACAACTATACTGTAAACAATCAGTGGTACATTTATTAACCCAGTTTGTCAAGTTGGATATTAACAGCACAGTAAATAAACTGTTTAAGTAGCACAGAATTACATAACATCAATAAAATAGAAAAAACAAGAATGTATACATAAAATGGAAACATTATTTCAACATAAAATGGATAACATAGCTATGCAAAAATTACAAAATGTATCAAACTCAGATGAAAAATAAATTTGCAGGCAGGCACTTTTAAATTCCCAATCGACGATGTAATGGACTGCTATCACACATGTACGGTTCTGTGGTCAGCGCCAAGTAAGTGACTTGACTTATTTGTGCCTCTATGATCTTGTTTGTTTCAAAATGTTTCAACTATTCAATGTCAAAATATAAAGAGTAGAAATAATGAGCAAATGGCTCGTTGTAAAACACCTGTGAAAATGAAATGTAGCATTTAGACAGGCTACACTTTAGCAAAAGTCATCACATGTCTGCCACAATCATGTGTGTTCTTAAATGTGTATTCCACGTCTTCCATGCCGAGAGCAGTTTTGATTTCGGCTTACATGGTGGACAACTCAAATTAATGTTTTGGGCATTGTTTTATCCAGACGTATACATTTGTCCAAATGTGGCCAAGTGGACGCATTGTGGGTTTCCTGGATGTCACCTACATCGCTAAAAGAAAAAAACTAAGGAAGAGAATCCCTCTGCCATTTTCCACTAGTTTTTTTAATATATAAATCGCCCGCTTGAATATCCCCTCCTCTTCTCCGACACAGAATATGGTCTATATAAAATAATCTCTGCAACATTTGACCAACAAACTATCATTACATACTATGTAGACCACAATGAGTGTTTTAAATATAGAAAAAAATCATACTACGACCCCCTTTAACCTTTTTTTAAATTTTAGCTTTTTGTTTTTTATTTTCATGTTTAACTGTATTTTTCAAATGTGCTGCTGGCCAATAAAAGCCAAATGTAGGCTACACTTAAGACAAGCCTGTTTTATGCATTTTGGCACAACTTTTGTTGGAGTAGTTTTCTTGTTTCATTGCATTTTTTTAGAATACAAAACAAACTGTGGGGCGAGCAGGTGTAGACGGGGTTTGGGGGTGGGTAGGGGGTTGTTGGCTTAGGTTATTTTTTTCTGTCCCTCTGTAATGTTTGTCTGATTTTGAATGGGATTGTGCTGAAAACTCAATTTCCCCTCAGGGATTAATAAAGTACCTTTGAATCTGAATCTGAATGGACCAAGTGCTGCACTTTGAGCACCCCTATCTTATGCCTTTTTGCTCTATTGCTGTTGTTTTCATGTTTAATTGTGTTTCTAGAATGTACCACAGGCAATGAAAAAAACAGACTGCGGGCTCCAAAATGCCCCTGAGCCGCACTTTGGCCACCAATGTCTTAAACCAAGCCTTCTTGACCCTCGCTAGAAAACTACTTGGCAACTAGTTGGCCCTCTGACGCACTCCTTCACACACAGTCATGAAGGTCAGTAGTAGTAAAAGTACATGTCAGTTGGATGAAGAAAACCCCTACGAGAAGAATAGCACATAGTAATCTTGGCTGAGGTTTAGCTAATTTTACAGTTTTTGAGGTCTTTTTGCTGAATTGCAAAAACAGGGAGCTTCACATATTGTAAAGCCGTTGCCCCCTCTCTGCCTCTGTCTGTCTCTTATTACATGAGTCAGAGACATAAAAGAAAGTCGTCATTGTGTTAAAGTAAAAGGAAAAACAGTAACGGAGGGAAACAGATCCATGCAAATGTACTATTTTTCATTGAATTGGACAGTTTTTCTGGGTCTATTTGACAGGATATTGGATGTACTGTTCAACAAATAGAGGAGGTTAGCACCACCTGCTGTTCTTGGCCTTTGTTTGCCTGCTTACAAAAGCTTAACTTTCAGGATACGTCTGAGACATATGGGAGTAAATGGATATTTCATAAGTTAAATTAAAAGTTGAGCTGGAGGGAGGATGACAAAGAGTTGTGCATCAGTGTCTGCTTGGCCAATCACATGACCTCATCTCCGCTCTTCAACACACGCAAACACACATAACAAAAAAGGTCTTCACAGTTATGACATCACACACACTCGCACGTTTCAACACTGGAGAGGTCAGGCATGGGTAAAATACAGCCTTGTGTGTGTGTGTGTGTGTGTGTGTGTGCATGCGTGCGTGCGTGCGTCTGGTTGTGTGATGAGTCACCCGCAAACGCTGTCCTTTTAAACAAAGCTTCATTCAGCACTCATTTCTCTGGCTGGTTTTAACCCGTTTTAATGGAATGTTTTTTCACACTATACACAAGGCAGGAAATAGGACTATTTGGGGACCCCTGATTGAAAGTGTAGTGCCACTGGAGGGCGATGTTACTACATGAGGAAACGGGGTTTCCAGACTCCATCTACCCATCCATTTTCCACCGCTTATCCCTCTCAGGGTTGCGGGATTGCTGGAGCCTATCAGATTCTATTGTAATCTAATGCTAATGTGTTGTAATAATGTATAAAACAAAGAAAAGCTAAATAGAAAATGTACACAAAACCTCCATTATTTTGTGAAGGTCAGCGCCAAAATAAAGTATTTCACAAGTAATTGTATGGGAATGGTGGAAGAATGGTTAGTGCGTCTGCCTCACAATACAAAAGTCCTGAGTAGTCCAGGGTTCAATCCCAGGCTCGGGATCTGCCTGTGTGAAGTTTGCATTTCCTCACCGTGACTGCGTGGGTTCCCTCCTGGTACTCCGGCTTCCTCCCGCCTCCAAAGACATGCACCTAGGGATAGGTTGATTGGCAACACTAAATTGGCCCTAGTGTGTAAATGTGAGTGTGAACGTTGTCTGTCTGTCTGTGTTGGCCCTGCGATGAGGTGGCGACTTGTCCAGGGTGTACCCCACCTACCGCCAGATTGTAGCTGAGATAGGCGCCAGCGCCCCCCGCGAGCCCAAAGGGAATAAGCGGTAGGAAATGGATGGATGGGAATGGCAACTTCAATGCCATTTTGGAAAACTGTGTTTTTTGAATAGTAATCCAAAATAAACTAACAACAACACAGTTGACAAAAAAGTCTCAAGCTGAAAAGCCTTAAAAATGAAACCCTAAAATCAGTCCGTGTAAGATTTCCAAGGCTTTTTTTCTGATTGTTGTGGCCTAAAATGCTTTATTTTGGGTTATTTGTCTCAGTAACATTGAATCAATTTGTGGTTTTATGAGTTTGCTGTCATTGTTTTAAGTGTTCCTTATCACCGTAACTACAAAACGCAATCTTGATGTTTTGCACATTTTTACGGCACAGACTTAAAAGATGGCAGTAAAAACACAGACTCAATAGCCACGTCTACATGGGCAAAATTTATTTAATCTGATCATATTTCAGATTAGAATGTTCTTATGTACATGGACCCTAAAAAAATGATACGATTATCATGTGAATTTTCATGCATCACACTTTAAATCTGAATACTTTACATTGACATGCTCACCATATACCATGATAGGAAAGGTCTTATTGTTTGCGCTATGGCATCATCTTTTGGGCGAGTTCTCTCCCTGCAGGTGCTGAAAACGCGATGCACAAATATAGCTTTGTGCATTTCTGCTTGTCCGACGTTGTGACTGTATTTATCTTGTTTCTTCCTTCTTTTCACTACTTTTGTTTTATCTCTCTTTTTGAAAGGGAGCTGTCCTGTGCAATTTTTGTGGCAATATGTATGGGTTGGCATCTTCACGTTACTACATTACAGTTACAGTGAGCACTTAGCACAGCTGTTAAAACCGCTCGTTCAGGTGACAACTGTATCACTCCTTTTATTTTTACATCGACACATGACACTTAAGAAGATACTTTTATTTTTGTTAGTTTCGTTTTAAAGCAACAAACAGTATATAACGCTACTTCTATACATATTGAATAAGGGGAGACTGCAGCAATATAATCGCTTCATTCCGAGGCTAATAAATTTAGTCCCCACTCCCCCACAAAAGTATAGCTTACATTTTGAAAGATGGGAGACCGCAGCAAGACAATCGCTTCATTCCGAGACTAATACATTTAGTCCCCACTCTCCCACAAAGGTATAGCTGACATCAAAGACATGCGCAGTAAGGAACATTTCAACCCGAATTTCGGAACAAGTGTTTTCATGCGCTCCAATCCGAATGACTATCAGCATAAACCACAAGTCTCGATCCAAATGAAAATTTGGCCCGAGTGTGTGTGATTGGGTCAGAATATTCCGAATGGCAGGTTTACATTAAGCATTTTTATTAGAGTTAGGCATTTAATCCGATTAAATGTGTACATGGCACAAATTGACGCTGATTGGCCAAAATGTTGGTGAAGTGGCGGGCTTTTAACAAAATTGAGGGGATTGGTTGAATTTATTAAATTGGTGTGATCACGATATTGCGACTTTCTGCAGGGACTGTATAATACATTAAGATGCATCATCACGCCCCCAGTAGCTAGCACCATTAAACCACTTTATATTTATGTTGCCATTAAAAATACATTACAATTTAAAGGAGAGAAAATAAATAAGAAACTGACTGTACCAAATAAAACAAACCACCATATATAATTTGAAATACTGTACCTGTTTACAAAACATACAATATAATAAAATAGATTGTGTGCGCGTGCGCGCGAGACGTCTTGGCTTATTAATCCATTGGCCCAGTAATCTCCTTTACTCTTGAGCAACTCCAGTCTCGTGTTGGTCTCCATGCTTGATGTGTGTGTCTAAGAGCTTGGGGTTCTATCCATATGTACAGTAGCTTGCTAACATGCATGTTGATAATGTATGGTCATTTCTAAAAGTCAGCAGGTCTATGTTGTGATAAAACTTGTATCTGTGGCTGCTCTCTTCTATGTGTCGGTTTTCGATGAGGCAGTCAAGTGAACAGCCTGAGCGACAGCCGGTTTCAGTAGGACTGAATGAGAATGTCACATTATGACTAATGGAGTATCCCCCTTAGGGTGCTGGATTTTGTAGCAGAGATGCAAGGGCTCAAAGATAACAACACAAGCATGAACACACACACTTACACATTCTTATTATGAGCCTGTTTGTACAAAGATTTTGTGGCATTTCAGAAAGGTATAGTATGTGTTGTAAAAAGTTGTATCGGAAACATTATGTTTTGATAAACATTTGTTGGTGGGTTAGGTAATTTAAAGCATAAGTACTGTAATTATAGCACAGGCTATTTACCTAAACCGCAAAGAGACCTGAGTGTTAATTGGAAGCAGGCAATAATGGGAGAGAGGTTGTTTGAAAAGTCTTTATGTACAGCAGCTTAATATTTTATCTTTACTAATGATTTGTAGCTGGACCTGCCACTTATTAAAGAACGTAGCAGTTATTTTATTTTGTATAACCCACACCCAGCGACTATAGAAGGCCTGGCAGGTAATTTAATATTGTGGCTCAGATCCAGAACAGGTTTTATTTTGCCTTTACAGTCCACTTGCATTAGGGCAAAGTAAGGCAATGACCCACAAGATCCAGAACAAATGTGCATTACTGCCAGCTGTTTAAAAATGTACATTTTTGATAATGAAGTGCATGTAGCTCTGTTTAACCACATGGTTATTTATAAACAAGTATATTGCACAACAAAGCAGAAACAAGCAATGTTGTTAAAAATTGTAATTGTGTGGTTGTAGTAAAAAAAATAAGCAGCAACAATTGAAAAATAGAGCGAAACGATATAATGTAACAAAAAATATGTTGATACTAATAATTAATAACAAAGATTTTTCTGTAAATCTATGTAACAATTTGTTAGCCTATTTAAAGAAAATTATACAATGATCTCATATTGACGCTGCCCCGGCCGCGTCCACACTCCACCCTTGCCGATGCACACACGTGACAAAAAGATTGACAATCTGTGGGAAACACTGAATAGCGGTGAGGAACAACCTGCTCAGTCAGCATTAACACTGGTGATGAGTTTTTGGTAAAGAGTACAGTTAGTGCAGTTAGAGTCAGGCCCACAACCGAGTTTCAACATTTTTGTGTAAAGAGGTACGGGTTTTTGTTTCTTTTAGACCACGCTTAGTAGGAGACTTAGCGGGCTAATCAAATAGAGGCATTAATTCTTGCGTTAGTTATTCAATGTTGGCGCAAATCCGATAATACACATAGAAGAGTCACCTAGTAGTTTGCTTGCATTAAGGCCAAGTGAACGATCCAGCTGATGGAGCTGTTGAGAAAAAAGAAAGAAAAAGCAAACTGTAAGTGGCATCTGGCCTAACTACTTTGAAATGTTCATTATAGCCACCTGCAGGACAGGAGTAGAACAGTGTTCAGTTTATGCTTGTCTTGTCTTCTTGACTCAGTGAGACTTGTACCTCTGGTCGTCTTTCTCTCTCTCTCTCTCTCTTTCTTTCTTTTTCTCTCTCTCTCTCTCACTCGCTTTCTGTCTCTCTCTTCGTCCCTCTTCTGGTAGACAACGATTACCCCTCCCCCTTCTTCCTCCTCCATCCATCCATCTCTCTTGCTCATCTCCCTCCCCCTTAGGACGCGCTCGCCCCGTCCCACTCATGCCATGCTCTGTGAGTGTAGTAGTAGAAGTGAGGGATTAGGAAGGAGAAGGCCGGGTTGTTACAGTGACCACAGAAGCCCGGGATTTGGGCTTTCCCAATTTAGCGCTCATCTTTTTTGCCCTATTCTGGACTTTAGATGGAAGGATTGTACCACGGTAAGTTTGTGGCCTCTTGCTCAAGAAAGATACCTATTTAATACATTCGTTATTTTGTGAGTTCTATTTATTATGAAGATTGTCACGATAATAACAGGTTTGCTAAGAATTGACACAAGCGTAGAGTTTTGATGAAGATGTGCATTTTAGAATGAACAGTGTTTGTGATGTGCATTGAGAAGGTTTAAAGTGCGTGTGGGAAGTTGTGAGTGGGTTGTTAAATTAAAGGGTTGCATTGTGCATTCTTAGAAAGTATTTTGTTGTGTGTAGGCATGATGTATTTGAGGCTGTGTTTTGGGCATCTGCAGACATGTATTATATATTGTAAGTGTCTAAGTAATTCTTCTACCCCTGAACCACTGCATATACTGTACAAGGTGACAATTTGTCAAAACATGCACCCCTAATGTGTTGCCTGTGCTAATATTTGTAGGATGAATCTACTACCTGGTGGCACTGTCATTACATACACCTCATGAGCTGGATTGATTTAAAATTTCTCACAGCTCCTCAATACTCACTTTCACTGTAACCACGACAACAGCTATCGATTATTTTAGGAATTGAGTAATCTATTGATACATTTTTTCGATTAATTGAGTAATCACTTTAGTAAAACACTTTATAGTGTCAGTGTGCATTTTATAAAAAGCATTTTAAATAAAAAAAAAAAAAATACGCTTGCCGTAACTTTCATTCTTGAAATTGCACTTTGAACATGTGTGCATTAACAAAAATGCAATTTAACTAAACTTAGAGGTTCTCCGCCGCACAGATGGCGGCAACCACACACCACCCCTCTCATATGTGCTCTATTGCAGCAGTTGTGGGGAAACTAACTTTGCGTATATAAGGTTATGGACATTCCATGCAGGATTTGATCAAGTTTTATAAGTTACACTCATTAAATGATTAATCGAAGCAACAGAATATGAGCTGAAACTTTTTTTGTTATCTAATTAATCTATTAAATTTATTAATCGTTGCAACCTTAGCTGAAACTTTACGCTGTTCACCCTTTCCATCCATCCATCCATTTTCTACCTACCACTTGTCCCTTTCGGGGTCGCGGGGGGTGCTGGAGCCTATCTCAGCTGGCTGCGATGAGGTGGTGACTTGTCCGCCTGATTGCAGCTGTTCACCTCAAAATTTGGTGTACAACTCTAGGGGACTGACAAGCACATATGTGTCAAATTTCAGTGGATTTGCTTAAAAAAACAAGGTAGCACCAACCATTGTCATCTAACTGATTTGCCAAAAGTTTTTGGCAATTATTTTCCAATGACTGTAAAACTTGGATGTCTGTATAGCCTGTATGCCAGCACGTCTGCCGAAGCATTCTGACCACAACCCATGGGGGGCGCCACAACTGTAATTTACAAATGCTTGTATTTGACATCAATATTCACCATCTTAAAAATAACATCATTAGAAAACGTAATTTCATCCTAAATCGATGCTGAATAAAACATTTTCCCTGTGTGCTGTTGACACGTTATCACTGACCCTTCACACCTCCTCACACTTGAGTGAGCGCGTGCTTCTGTAGCTAAACGCAGACGGGCACTCATGCGTTTACATGACCTTATGTTTCATGCATGCAGGATTTATGCATCTTATGCGTGTTTTATGTGACAATACAGTCACGTTCATCCGTACATGAAGCTTGAATAAAGACATTTATCCACATCTTGTAAATCACAGCTGAACTTTTGAATACAAAAGAGTGATTTCCACACCTCCATGCCGTTATTTTGACTGGCAGGTGTGCCGGTTACCTCAGGCACACTGTTGTTGCAAGCAAGACTATATCTTTGTCCGCAGGGTCGTAGAGCAGAGACATACTCCTCCTGGGGCTCACCGTCATGGCAGTGAGGCGGATTGCTTGCATCATATTACTTCAAAAACTCACAGGCGGTTTAGTGGCAAGTGCATTTTGTGTGCTTGTGTTTGCAGCTTTGAGGCGCTTCACTTTCATTGACCTCTTTTGTGAGGGTGTCAGAGCAGCATCAGTGGGCCAGATGGTGGTCTTAGGAGTCTATCTTGATGTAATAATAGACACATGAGGACATGAGGACATTAACAATTCCATGTGAATCCCTTCTCTGACTTTTTTAAGCAGTTATATCCACCCTTTTCTGTAATAAAATTGGTATGATTGGTACAAGGCGATGCTGGAATATTAGAATTTAAAACTAGGGTCAAAAGGCAAAAATGGTAATTTCAAAAAAATATAATGATCGTAACATGTCATTCTTGTATATTTATAGCAGTTAAATATTATATTCATGTAAAATAACACTGTTACATAAAATCATTCTTCTTGCAATAATACTTATTATTCCAGTAAATATTTTTTTCGTCATCATAAAATTCTACTTTGCTCCTGTAATGTCACATTTCTATTCTCATAATTTACTTTCTTCTTGTAAGGCTGCAATAGTTTCTACTCATTCATTCATAATGCCATTTTATTCCTATCTCTTCTTGACTTTGGTCACTTAATGTTTTGACTGCATTCTTCTAAAATTCCAGTTTTGTTTTTGTAATATACTAATTTTAGTCATGTGATATTTCATTTTTTTAGTCTCTTAAAAAGATGACTTTATTTTTGTAATATTGCCACTTCATTATTGATAACATAATAGTCTTGTAATTTGGCCAATTTATTCGCTTAATATTTAAACTTCATTCTAATTGAAGTATAACATTTTGCATGTAGTATTACCACTTAATGAATTTAATATTTTGCATGTACACCCCTCATAAAATTCCAATATTTTCAATAAATCACCATTTTTTTCCTCAAATAATGACGACGACTGTAATAAAGTCTATTTTCTTGCTGTATTGTGAAAAGTGCATTATTGGAAAAACGAATCATAAAAGTGCAGTTCATGGCATCTTTGGCCTTGGGGATTGTCTGCCCTTCCTGTCTCCATCCCACACACATGCACACATACTGTATAAACGCACACTCTGGTATTATATTACAGTAGTGTTTGTCGATAAACTATACGACTTGGGTTGCCACTTCCTTTTTGTGGTTATTCTTTGCATGACATCATCCTTGTTGATGACCTCTTCTATTACTGTGTGTGCATTCATGTGTACTGTGTAGTGTGATTGTGTAGACCTTGGGTGTCTAAAGCACTTATCCTTTTGACCTGGATCATTAACACTCTACAGTAAATGATCCACAAAAGGCTTCTCCCGGACTTCCTGTGGCATGCATTTAATCAGGAATTCATTGTAGAGTACTGTACCTTTCAGTATATAAAGTCTTCTCTGAACCTGCCAAGGGAGTTTATAGGTCTCTTTTTAAATGGGTCCTGTATTAATTATGCTTGTTTATGTTTTTCCGCGGTACTTCATGCACATTTATCTATGAGCAAACACCTATTTGGTCTCCTTTGAGCTTTTAAATGAGCTATTTTACATGTTTATCTAACATCTGATGACCTATTGAATTTTCTCAATCAATATCTTGTTGTTTCTCACCATAGCATTGATTTATTTCCCCCATAATCCAACCCCGTCGTCAATCATTTCAACACTAGAAGCTCTTAAAAATAATTCCCCCTGTGTAATCTTTGACCGTAAACCCAATGTGAAGACAGCTTGATGCACTTTAACAAGCTTATTAACTCGCCTCTCTGTTTGTCTTTCAGATATCTCCAGGATTGCCTACTACACAGGTGAGTAACTGCCACCCTCATTTCTTTTGATAATCGTTATCATACAGCTGCTGGATCACTAGAAGCCCTCCTCACGAAGAACAGAGGCATTACTCAGAGACCAGTGCACCGTGAACCCCTAATTAGAAAACATCCAGCGTGTTCCTTTATGAATAAGTTCACCCCCTGAGGACCAGAGGGTCTGAAACGGAGTGAATAAAGCAGTGGAGCACATCATTTATGTAGGCTGGCATCAAGTTGATGCATTCGATTGTAACATATTCACCTGTGCCGCCAAGCTGACATATAAAACAAACTAAATTAAAACATGAGGCCTTTTTAATGTTTATTGTAATATTTTTATGGAGTATTTGAATCCTTAAATCTAGCCCTAATGTTTCATTTCAGATAGTTCAAAAGTGCTTTTGAAAGATCGGGCTGTACGCTTAGCTTTTTCACGATTAACACCGGTGCTACTAAATTAAAAAGATTAGTAGCACAGATATCATTTTAGCACAGAAAAAAATTTAGGAGCAATATAAAATGTCTTAAATATCACAATTTCATCGTGTGAAGCGACTGGGATGGGAATCAGCACCTCCAAGTCAGAATCCATGGCTCTCTCCCGGAAAAGTGTGGAGTGCCATCTCCGGGTTGAGGAGGAGATCTTGCCCCAAGTAGAGGAGTTCAAGTATCTCGGAGTCTTGTTCACGGGTGAGGGAAGATTGGATCGTGAGATCGACAGGCGGATCTGTCTTGCGTCTTCAGTAATGCGGATGCTGTATCGATCCGTTGTGGTGAAGAACGAGCTGAGCCGGAAGGCAAAGCTCTCAAATTACCGGTCGATCTACGTTCCCATCCTCACCTATGGTCATGAGCTTTGGGTTATGACTGAAAGGACAAGATCACGGGTACAAGCTGCCGAAATGAGCCTTCTCCGCTGGGTGGCGGGGCTCTCCCTTAGAGATAGGGTGAGAACTTGGCTCTGTCATCCGGGGGGAGCTCAAAGTAAAGCCGCTGCTCCTCCACATTGAGATGAGCCAGATGAGGTGATTCGGGCATCTGGTCAGGATGCCACCCAAACGCCTCCCTCGGGAGGTATTTCGGGCACGTCCGACTGGCAGGAGGCCACGGGGAAGACCCAGAACATGTTGAGAAGACTATCTCTCTCGGCTGGCCTGGGAATTGCCTCGGGATCCCCCAGGAGGAGCTGGACGAAGTGGCTGGAGAGAGGGAAGTCTGGGCTTTCCTGCTTAGGCTGCTGCTCCCGCGACCCGACCTCGGATAAGCGGAAGAAGATGGATGGATGGATGGATCACAATTTCATTATTAACACTCAAACAACAAATACATGTGCACTCATACATGTAAACAAAATGCCATCATAAGGCCTACTGTAACGCTCTATTAAACACTGAGAACATCCCTAAACAGTGTTTACAAAAGCCCTACACTGTTGCACGAGTGTTGGGCTGGGAGATATGGATCAAAACTCATATCCCGATATGATTTGGCCCATTAACCAACCGATAAATGGAAATATCCGTTGATGTAACTAAATATCTTCACCATGCCCTGATTTAAAATTTTTGGAACTGATGGAGATCCCAAAAACAGGTACCAGCAAGTAGAAAAATTAGGTTTTGTATAATAAGATCTCAGCTTAATAGGTGTTTTGAGATAAGAAAAAAGAAAAAGCCTTGAAATTAATACAAGAAAAGTCAAATATAATCTTCAGGCTTCCTTGAAAAATGTTTAGTTATGCTCAATTATTCAGCTAATAAAAACACAAAAAAACAAAATGTGAAATAAAGTGCACGGGTGTAACTGTTTAAACAGCAGCAATATGAAAATAATTGACCTTTACCAATGGTGTTTTTACAGGGTAAATGTTATAGGACATAAACACAAAGATTTTAGTCAGGCACACCAACTTGCCAACAGTTTCATGATGCTTTGTGTTTTGATAATTACTTTAAAAAGTTATTATAGTTACTTGTTACTTTACCAAAAATTAATTAAATTACTAACGGAATTAATCTTTAATAAATGTAAATAATTTATAAGGAAAATAATTAATGCAATACTTAAACATAAACTTCAAATATCTGGCACAATGCAGTTAAGATAAGTTTTATATGAGAGCAGTGTGTGTATGCCTTTAAAAGGCAGTGCCCGTTGCCTAGTGACGTCAGCAAGTCTACGCTCAGTCTGAGTCTCAAAGGCATTTTAGCTTGAGCTATTTTGTTAGCTTAGTAGGCCAGCTGACGTCAACTCTTTTGAATCTTTCACTCGTTTGTGTTGCATCTTTTTTACGCTTAATAAATGGATTGAATGTGCTTCCAAGGCTGTACGTTTTTGTCAGCAAACAAGGTTTTGTTTGGATGACAATTTTGTCACTTCAATTATTAATATGGTGTTCAATATTCCCTCCCACCCTCGTAGTTACTAGTTTGTGTTGAATTTAAAGGTGGTCGCGCACAGACTTATCAGTGACACTTCCGTGTCAATCACGTGTTCATTTGGTTGTGGTTATGGTTTAAGTTAATTTCAAACATGCTATAGAGATGGGCGAAATTTTACTCTAAATAGATAAAATTTCTCTTTAAAGGGTTAAAATCAGTATTCGCACGCATGCTATTTTTTTTCCAATACTCGCACAACCTATTTTTACCCGTAAATGTGACTAAAATGCTTGCACTATACAGCCCTGTAAGTCCCGCTGGAATTTTGTCTGTCTGTAGCTTTAAAAGGGAATTGCACTTTTTGGGAATTTTGCCAATCATTCACAATCCCTCTGGTGAGACAAGAAAACACATCACTTTGTCTTTTCTGGGTTTTTTAAAATGGTAAAAAACCTAGTGGTAAGAGGTGGCCAACAATGCAGGTGATAGGGATTCAATCTATTGTGCCTAAAAAGCCCTCCAAAAACCACCAACAACGTTTTATATACATGCTGTAAGTATGTACAGGTATGTAATGTAGTAACAGGCACATTCATGATAACATTAATTATTAACATTATTTACAGTATTTTAGGTCATTTTTTAAGCATTACTCTAACTACTTTTCTAGGCGCAATCATTTCGCAAAGCACATTTCTGTCAACAAAATATAACTACTAGTAATAATGGCAGATGTTGTGATAGACAACACTGACCACTTTTGGACGAATGATGATCAGATCCTTGTACAGTATTTATGAGCCTGAATATAAGGACTGTGAGGTACACATTCTCAAAGCTGGTGCTAAGCAGATCCAGCTTTAGTGAAACACTAAACCATTATGTAGAAGTATTGCTAAGTGACAAACAATGAATACAAAATAAGAACACAATAAAACAGGGGCTTACAATATCCGCTCTCTCTGGGATGCTGACTGATGGGGATGTGTGTATCTTTCAGCACAGGAATTGTGCTCTTCATTTAGATGATCACTCTAGCGTAATCCTCACTCCTTAGGTAAAAAAAAATGCGGGGAGCAAATCTTGTTGTGTCGTCCTGTTTTAGGTCTAAGTTGAATTCAAAGTTGACCTGCTTCTCGGTTTATGACCACAGCCTTCTACTGTTCAGTTGCAGGCCAGGGCATGATTTATAATCCAGCATGAATTTTTACTACCTCTGAGATGATTCAGCAGCAGCTCAGTAGCTATCTTACCTCTCTGTGAGCAAGGTTCTGTGTTACTAAAAGTAGTTTCTCTGTGTTAGCTGTTATGTTAACAACTGTACCTTGTTTAATATGCATGTCACGGCATATAAATGGAGTGTTTTTGGCGGTTATCGGCTCTTTTTTGGAGGGCTTTTTAGGTGAAAGTTTTTTTTATTTAGATTGCAACGCAATGTGTGTGAATAATTTATTGGTAATCATTTAATGCTAATGAGTTCATTTGTTTCCGACATCATTTGTGTCCTTAAGAAACACTAACATGCACTTTTTACATACACACTGTAACTCTATTCACGTTCTAAAAACACCCAACAGGATTACGTGACAACTGCAATGTGGAACATGCAATCACTGATTGTAGGAAACGTTGTAGAGAAAGGAGAAAACTAATAGACGAAGCAAGGAGACTTGGACAGGAGGAGGTTACACTCAAATGGGTACTAGGCAGCAACAATAATATTTTAGTGAATTTTCTAGAAAAGAGGGGTTTATGGAGTAGAATTTAGTATGGAAAGGTATATATGTGAGGGAGATGGATAGGAACTCTGGTTCACACTCCAATACGGTAAGTGGCGGTAATGCAACTTTACCGCAGAGTGCTCCACCATAAAACAAAAAGAAGAAGAAGAAGACACGTTCTATTACTTGATTCTGTGGTCAACAACACAAATGTTAGCAACACCAGCCTGGCACTCAGCATCAAGGGTTGGAATTGGGTGTTAAATCACTAAAAATGATTCCCAGGTGCGGCCTCCGCTACTGCCCACTGCTCCCTTCACTTCCCAGGAGGTGATCAAGGGTGATGGGTCAAATGCAGAGAATTAGGATAAGGATAAGATTTCTTATCCTTAGTGTTTTGTGTGTAAATGTTCTAGTACTTGTTGCTATGGGGGACAACAAAAACGCTGGCAACACCACAATAGCTATGTTAGCTATTGTAATACACTCACTTTTAAGCAGCAGCAACAAGCTAGGTCATACTTGCCAACCTTGAGACCTCCGATTTCGAGAGGTGGTGGGTGGGGGAGCGTGGTTGGGGCGGGGGCCGTGGTTAAGAGGGGTGGTGTATAATTCACCAACTCGAGTATTTCATATATATATATATATATATATATATATATATATATATATATATATATATATATATATATATGTGTGTATATATATATATATGTGTATATATATATATATGTATATATGTATATATATATGTATATATGTATATATGTATATGTATATATGTGTATATATATATATATATATATATATATGTATATATGTATATATATATATATATATATATATATATATATATATATATATATATATATATGTATATGTATGAAATACTTGACTTTCAGTGAATTCTAGCTATATATATTTATTTTATTATATATATGAATAAAATAAATAGTTTGATTTCCGACAGTACCTATCAAATACACAGTAATAAAAACACAGTTGTTCTACTAACTGAACTGTGCTTGCTGGTTACTAAAAAAAACAACAACACTTACCTTTCACTATTTGAGTAACCTTTGTTCTGCCATTTGCGTATTGGCGATCGATCTCCGAATCCGGGAACATCCTTCACGAATTTGTTGTAGACATCCGCAAATGAGAACGGGATGTTGCTTCCAGCTATTAGCATAGCCATCTTTGTCCCAGCATAAGATACCCCATCGGGTCTCCATTTTGCGAGGTGGGCCATAATACTGGGTTGTGAATGATGCTGCGCTGCGGACGCTTTGTGCTTCGCTGACTGACCCTTCATGGCTGAGTATATCCGTTCGGCCGCCGTGTTCAATGGAGAAGTCTGTTCTACAAAATTTACAGGCAACATACCCGAAAGGGAATAAGCGGTAGAAAATGGATGGATGGATACCCCTTCCCCTTCGAACTCCCCTGGATAAACTGAAATTCTTGTTTCCAATCGTTCTGGAACTTGAAAGCATATTTCTTAATTTTGCTCGTCGACGGTGTAATATATTGGGTTGGAGTCAATAACCAGGCGACGTGATGAAGTTACGTCTCTTTACTGTGGGCTTCAGAAGAGACTCCCTAATGCATGTTCCTTGACTGTATTTACATGTAGAATAAATTTACATTCTAGTCTATGTACAGTAGATGACAGTATTGTCCCGTGTAAGAGAGTCACAACATTGAGTCAGGTCTGCATGCAGCTGGAGGGGGCGTGGCCTCCATCTCCGCCTGAATTTCGGGAGAAAATTTGTCCCGGGAGGTTTTCGGGAGAGGCGCTGAATTTCGTGAGTCTCACGGAAAATCCGGGAGGGTTGGCAAGTATGAGTTAAGTTAGCCTATTCGATGAAGAGTAACAAAATGATCAAACTTCACTGCGGACTACATATATATGGATAAGCCGCTGACGATTTTCCCGTTCTATGTACCGATGTATCGATCCGTTGTGGTGAATAAGGAGCTGAGCCGGAAGGCAAAGCTCTCAATTTACTGGTCGATCTACGTCCCCGTCCTCACCTATGGTCATGAGATTTGGGTTATAAAAGAAAGGACAAGATCAAGGGTACAAGCGGCCGAAATGAGTTTCCTCCGCCGGGTGGCGGGGCTCTCCCTTAGAGATAGGATGAGAAGCTCTGCCATCCGGGGGGAGCTCAAAGTAAAGCCTCTGCTCCTCCAAATCGAGAGGAGCCAAATGAGGTGGTTCGGGCATCTGGTCAAGATGCCACCCGAACGTCTCACTAGGGAGGTGTTTAGGGCACGTCCAACCGGTAGGAGGCAATGGGGAAGACCCAGGACACGTTGGGAAGACTATGTCTCCCGGCTGGCCTGGGAACTCCTCGGGATCCCCGGGAAGAGCTATTCGAAGTGGTTGGGGAGAGGAAAGTCTGGGCTTCCCTGATTAGGCTGCTGCCCCCGCAGCCCGACCTCGGATAAGTGTAGGAAGATCCATGGATGGATTTTCCCAGTATGTGGCGTCACCAATTGTGCACATTTCCAAACGGCTCGTTTGGTGGAAGTAGGGAGGAAGGCAAGATTATTTTATAAATATCTCTGCAATGGTTCCACGGTTTGATTGACATTTTCGGGATCTTTGCAGATCCCAAGTGCACAACAGCAGGTACCAATAAGTAAGAAAAGTTGGTTTTGCATAATAGGGCCCCTTTAAAATGTTTAGTGAAGCCTTTTAAAGATTTGTATTTTTAAAAAGCTGACATCCTTCAGGTGTTTGGCGTATAAACGAGGCAGGCTCATTTATGACAGTGTTTTAGTACCTGTTACTGTGGCCGACAACCTAAACGTTAACAACACTAGCATAGCTATGGTAGCTATTGTGCTTTTTAACAGCAGCATCATGCTAGGTTAGCCTATTCGATGAGGAGATACAAAAAATAATATGTGACAAAGCCTGAGAAAGACATTTCTTTGCTCCATGAAACCTTAATTTTTATCACATTTGGTACTCCATATTTGCATAAGAGAGGAACTTTAATATGATTAGTCTTCGGTATTGTATTAGAAACTGAGATCGACGCAATTAAGCATAGACTTCATGAAGAGTGACTAAAAGGTTTGACGTCACCACTCATGGATAAAAGTGGGAGGGGATTTTCATTGAACACCAGAGCTTAACAGTGCCTACCATATTGTTAGTTTGAAGCTCCTCCTGCTCCTCTCTTGCTCCCCATTCAACTTTCATTTGCGCTGCATTTGCCGTCCTTTTCCTCTCATTCTTCCTGAAACAATGTCTGCCTTCCCTGGTGTCCCTGCATCTCTCTGCCTCTCTTCCCCTCTGCTGCTTTTGTCTCGTTTTTTTATCGCAACCCACAGTTGCTAAACAAGAAGACAACTCTACTGGTCGCTCACTAGTTGTGTCTCTTTTTGGCGTCGACCACCACTGCACATCCACTGGCTTGGAAGAGTTTCAGGGGGGAAACAACTTCAAATCTTCTCCTGAGGTCAGGACACACTTCCAAGGCAACTGTGTTTCTATGGAACCCAGGCATGGGCCAGGAAAGGCCTGGTAGCTGACAAACTGCTTGTTCTCATCAGTGAGGGGCCGCCGGGGACCAAACGGAGAGATTTCAGTAATATTGTGACTGTGGATCGCTCCTCAAAAGGACTGAAAAGGATGGACTCAGATGAACTTTGTAAGGATTTCTGCTGTTATGCTGCTGGAAGGTTTAGGCTCAGGTTAGATCTTTTGTTTTTGTAACCCCTGCACGGGAGCAGGTGGAACACCATGCGCGTTTGCGAGGCCGCCAGCTGCCTGTCTGTGCTTAGCATTGACAGAGACAGACGGAAACGGACGTGCGTTTCCATGGCGACAAGCAGCTGTAGCCCTTTCTCCTTGTGTTGGGGCCGAGGTACGCATGGAAGCTCCCTGGTAGGAAGAAACAGGAGCGCACATGATAACACACACCACTACATATTCACAGACCCAATCCCACTTGAGTTTCTTTCCAGGAAGTGTGTCAATGTCAGGACTTTAGACAGGAAAAATAACCACCTCAGGTCCATTGTTTTTTTTCTGCTGGAGAATGGATGAGCCTTGGGCTGGCCAAAATAATTTCAGCATGTTGTTGTTTCATGCCAACTTTTCTTTTTATTCTTACCCCCAGAATATGACAGACACCTAGCAGCGGCAGTCACAGCAGGGAAAACCATGGCCACACCCTACATGGACCCCAACCTGAACCACCCCCTCCTGGACACTGCCAAGTCGCAGCTCAGCGCAGGAGGCTCGGACCGAACCATGCCCGGCTCCGTAGACAGGGTCCTGAAAGTTTTCCATTACTTCGAGACCAACACGGAGCTCAGGTGCTGGTCCTCCAACATCCGATACGGGGACGCCACTGACATCCGGGTAAGGGGTTATGGCACAAATGTTGGCATAGTTAACATCGCAGTCATATTTTAACACCAACATCTTGCTATGATCAAATTTACATCTTCCAAGTCTGTAGCTAACTGACATAGTTGTTACAACACCAGGCTTTATTGCATATAACAAAGCCTGATTTTTTTATTATTGTTTTTTTTATTTACAAAGCAATCCTATTAGGTGCTTAGACTTATACAGAAGGTGGGCTGATTTATAACATGTTCTAGTAATTATTGTTGTGGAGGACAACACAAACAATAGCAACACTAGCATAGCTATGTGAGCTAAATTTATGTCTCCCAGGTCAGTACCTAACTGACATAGTTTTTACAGCGCCAGGCTTTATTATGTGTAGCGAAGCCTGATATACAAAGTTATCTTATTAAGTGGTTGGACTTATACTCAAGGTGGGCTCATTTATAACATGTTCTAGTAATTATTGTTGTGGGGGAAAACACAAACAATAGCAACACTAGCAAAGCTATGTGCGCTACCATCCTAACATTGCAGTCACATTTTAACGGCATGCAGGTTCTTTTTTAGCTCAATATTAGATTCCTCAGTCCCCGTTTTGCTGCAGTGGTCCATTTTCTCACTGCCTTCAGTCTTCTTAAGCACAAATTTTATCTATGACCAGACAAATTTGAAGAAGTAAATGCTGCTTCTTTATCTGTTTCAGTATCTCATTTGGACCTCTTTATTTACAGTGTTCTTTAATATCCAGATTTGTGATGCATAAATTACCAAGGCACCCTGAAACATTAGCGGAATGCATTCATATCTGGGTCAGAGCCACCCCTCAAGAGTTTAGCGTGGCAACACACATGTTCCTTTGAGCATACTCCAAATGTGATGTCTGGCAACATGTCTGGGTGTGAATGTAATCTTAAATTTACTGCTTGCGTGGATTGATTCCCAATTCATGACTCCCATATAATCCTGCTCATTTCCTTGTATCATATCTCCACATCTGCAGGGAATCATTCAGAAGATCTTGGACATCCACAAAGTGCGCTGGACGTCCTGCTTTGGCCTGCGTCTCAGCAGCAGCGGCCAATCCAGGGACCAAGTGCACTGGCTTCATCCGGACCTGGGCGTGTCTCACGTCCGTGAAAAATACGAACAGACGCGTTCTGGAGAGGAGTGGAGGTGAGAGCGCGCAAGACATTTTGTGTGGTTCTTAGAGTGTGAGGGGCTCTTAATAGGTAATGCATTTAAAAGATTCATCTGTGCATATGAGGAAAATATGCCATGTCATTTATATTTTAAACCAAGTAAAGAAAGAAGGAAGGAATAATCTAAAGTGGAGCTGTTTACAGTGATAACACAGTAAAATTACTTTTTTACATTTCCTCATGATAGAATGGTAAATGGGTTGTACTTTTATAGCGCTTTTCTACCCCTTTTTAAGGAGCCCAAAGTGCTTTGACAGTATTTCGACATTCGCCCATTCACACACACATTCACACACTGACTGTGGGAGCTGCTATGCAAGGCGCTCACCACGACCCATCAGGAGCAAGGGTGAAGTGTCTTGCCCAAGGACACAACGGACGTGACTAGGATGGTAGAAGGTGGGGAGTTTATTCAAATTAATTTGTAAATTCAGGTACAATTTTGTGTTTGAATATGACCATACAGACATAATTACCCTCTAAAGAAACGCTACCATCCTTTAGCTAGCATGCTGCACTAATTGCAAAAAGCACCAGGAATGATTTACTGCAAGACGCCTCATGAAAAATAGTCCAGCGTGGCCCGTCTGTCGTGTGCTTGATAGGCGGCACACTGTGGATCACTTTTATTGTGGCGGTCTCGCAGCTAATGCCATTGTATGTTGAGGACCTTTGGCACTGTGGACTGAAAAAAAAAAAAAGAGGGAATAGAAACAGATGTCACCTTTTGTGGGACTTAAGTCAACAACTCTTTTCTGCTTCAAGGATGATGTAAACTGTTTTTCACAAAAAATCCTCTGAAATTTGTGTTTTTCTTGTGGCAGTTTCACTTTACGAATGCATTACTTTATTTATGACTACATTGCCCATTTGTTGAATCATTTTAAATGTATTATCAGATATTAGATATACTGTAGAGTCACAGTATATTTGCCTTTTGTTAGGGTTATATTCCAAGACACCGTAAAGTACCCATAAAAAGCTAAAAAAAATTGTAGATTTTTGATACTCTGAATTCTAAAACCTTTAATTTCCCTTTCACAGTTAACATGTTTTAATGTATGTATTCCACATTAGGGAAACATTTATAGCCAAACATGCACTAACGCAACATGATTATGTCTTGCCAAAGCATCTTCCTGCTGGAAAATGTTATGTGAATTGACTAGCTGCGGCATTCTTTTTGGCACCATCAAACCACGCATTTGTTTCCAAAAAAAAACAATTTAAAAGGGTCCTATTATGTTAAATATAACTTATTTTTTAACTGTCGGTACGTATTTGTGTGTATTTGGGATCCCCAAAAGTCCTGAAATGTATTTCTAAAACAGTATTACCTTCTTCCAAATTTGTTCCAAATGAGGCATTTGGAATTTGAAAATTAGCCTTAGTTACATCAGCGGATATTTCCAAATATGGTAGAGGTTTACTCGAAAATCTTTGCGTCAGTCTGCCATTTTTATTCAGTTGTAGTCCATAGTTGTAGTCAATAAATTCCTTCTTGTTCTCTATTCTCTTGTTGTGGGGAAGACAGGCTCAAACATGCACATGCATGCAAAAATCCTCTGCTGTTGACACTTCTAATAAAAAGTAGCGTATAGATTTAATGTATATGGTATGGAGGAGGCTTTTGGCACGTAAATAAGAAACAATCTTAAGAGATAGTCAGAAAGATGGTTTGAAGATGGTCTGTAAAACAAATGTATACCATATTTTGACCACAACACCACCATTACATGTTGTGTAGAACCACATGAAAGTGTTTTAAATGCAGAAAAATCATAATATGACCCCTTAAAAGCAGAGAAGAGAAACCATGAATATGTGGCAGTGCGAGTGCCGAATATTTAAATAAGCAGTGAAGAGAGAGGTCCGGTCCTTTGTACTTTATTATTTATTCACAATTAAGATGAACAGGTTAAGATTGCCTCTCTTTTTTGTAGGTACGAACTGAGGATCCGATATCTGCCGAAAAGCTTTGTGCAGCAGTTTACAGAAGACAAACCTACACTCAATTACTTCTACCACCAGGTACGCATATGAACGCACGCACACACACACACACACACACACACACACACACACACACACACACACTCACACACACACACACACACACACACACACACACACACACACACACACACACTCTTTCACACTCACATTTTTCGTCTCTCAACACTGTAACATATGGCACTGTTTGCAGACTATTTTGCCTGGTAGTCATCTAAGTCAGCGGGGCTGTTTGTGTGCGTCAGATTGTTGCCTGGTGGTGTAAATATTTTAAGTATCTTCAAATAACAACATATGCTTGTGTTTATTTGTGTATGTCCAGGTGAAAAATGACTACATGACACAGATTGGGGATCAGTTGGAACAAGATGTTGCCCTCAAACTAGGCTGTCTAGAGATCAGGTGAGACACACAGCAGGTTATTACAACATGTAGCTAATAATAATTATAATAAAAGATTGATGAAGAACTGACCGTGCTTTGTTGTGTTATTCAGGAGGTTCTTCAAAGAGATGCGAGGCAATGCCCTGGACAAAAAGTCCAACTACGAACTACTGGAGTAAGGATATTTTTTTCTATTTAACTACATTTTAAAAATCCTGCAATAATTGCTCAGTGGTGCAGTTTATCCCTTCAGTGTTTGTTCAACATGTCAATCACTTGATGTAAATTTTCTCCTCTGGCTTTTGGATGCCTAGCGCTAACGAACCAGGCTTGGCTCCGTTTCTAACGAGCTGCTCCATTCCTTCGTAGCCTTTCTCTTTTAGCCCATTAGCTTAACGAGCTCTCCAGTCAACTGAAAAGATATGTCCAGTCATTATGCCTTCCGCTTACTATCGCCGTTTGTTTTTTTCCCCATGTTCTTTTTTTATTTTGTCCTCCTTGTAGTTTTGTCTCAGTCTGTCTCTTATCTCTAAAAAATTTGTCTCGGCGCTACAAGGGGAGTGCTGCAGGGGCCCGACAGTTGGCCAATAATGGTTTGTGGGAGAAAATTCTCCTTTTTTTTTTTTAACATTATATTTCAAAAAGCTAAAGTTTGCATTTTCTAAAAAAAACTAGCTTTGTGCGTAGCATCTCACCAAATTCCATTACTTTTACCTTTAAAAGGGAACTGCACTTTTTTGGAATTTTTCCTATTGCTCACAATCATTATGAAAGACATGACAACGGATGTATTAAAAAAAATGCATTCTATATATTAAGTAAATAATAATGGATTTGATTTATATCGCGCTTTTCTATTGTTAGATACTCAAAGAGCTCACAAAGAAGTGGGAACCCATCATTCATTCACACCTGGTGGTGGTAAGCAAAATTTGTAGCCACAGCTGCCCTGGGGTAGACTGACGGAAGCGTGGCTGCCAGTTTGCGCCTACTGCCCCTCCCACCACCACCTATCATTCCTTCATCATTCATTCACCAGTGTGAGCGGCACCGGGGGCAAGGGTGAAGTGTCCTGCCCAAGGACACAACGGCAGCAGTTTGGATGTCAATAGGCGGGGAGCGAACCTGCAACCCTCAGGTTTCTGGCACGGCCGCTCTACCCACTACGCCAAGCCGCCCCTACATGTAATTAAAAGTCAGTTTACAATGCAGCCACTGGGAGCCTTTTCAATTCTGTTCCATGTTCTAAATGGCTCTCATAGTGTCCCAACTTATCGGTTTATATTCTCAGCATTTTCCTTTAGGGTGAGAGACATGATTTACAAACCCCGTTTCCATATGAGTTGGGAAATTGTGTTAGATGTAAATATAAACTAAATACAATGATTTGAAAATCCTTTTCAACCCATATTCAGTTGAATGCACTGCAAAGACAAGATATTTGATGTTCAAACTCATACACTTTGTTTTTTTTTGCAAATAAAAATTAACTTTGAATTTCATGGCTGCAACACGTGCCAAAGTAGTTAGGAAAGGGCATGTTCACCACTGTGTTACGTCACCTTTTCTTTTAACAACACTCAATAAACGTTTGAGAACTGAGGTCGTTGAATGGTCCGGGTCTCCGCTGTCGTATTTTAATACTTCATAATGCGCCACACATTTTCGAGGGGAGACAGGTCTGGACTGCAGGCGGGCCAGAAAAGTCCCCGCACTCTTTTACTACAAAGCCACACTGTTGTAACACGTGGCTTGGCATTGTCTTGCTAAAATAAACAGGAGCCTCCATGATAACGTTGCTTGGATGACAACATATGTTAATGGTGCCTTCACAGATGTGTAAGTTAACCATGCCTTGGGCACTAATGCATCCTATACCGTCACAGATGCTGGCTTTTGAACTTTGCGCCTATAACAATCTGGATGGTTATTTTCCTCTTTGTTCCGGAGGACACCACGTCCACAGTTTCCAAATATAATTTGAAATGTGGACTCGTCAGACCACAGAACACTTTTCCACTTTGCATCAGTCCATCTTAGATGAGCTCGGGCCCAGCGAAGCCGGCGGCGTTTATGGGTGTTGTTGATAAATGGGTTATGCTTTGCATAGTAGAGTTTTAACTTGCACTTACAGATGTAGCGACCAACTGTAGTTACTGACAGGGGTTTTATGAAGTGTTCCTGAGCCCGTGTGGTAATATCCTTTTCACACTGATGTCGGTTTTTGATGCAGTACCGCCTGAGGGATCAAAGGTCCGTAATATCATCGCTTACGTGTGGTGATTTCTCCAGATTCTCTGAACCTTTTGATGATTTTACGGACCGTAGATGGTAAATTCCCTAAATTCCTTGCAATAGCTCGTTGAGAAATGTTGTTCTAAAACTGTTTGACAATTTGCTTACAAAGTGGTGACCCTCACCCCATCCTTGTTTGTGAATTACTTAGCTTTTCATTGAAGCTGCTTTTATACTCAATCATGGCACCCACTTGTTCCCAATTAGCCTCCACACCTGTGGGATGTTCCAAATAAGTGTTTGATGGGCATTCCTCAAGTTTATCAGTATTTATTGCCACCTTTCCCAACTTCTTTGTCACGTGTTACTGGCATCAAATTCTAAAGTTAATGATTATTTGCAACAAAAAAAAAGTTTATCAGTTTGAACATCAAATATGTTGTCTTTGTAGCATATACGTACAACTGAATATGGGTTGAAAATTATTTGCAAATCATTTTATTCCGTTTATATTTACATCTAACACAATTTCCCAACTCATATGGAAACGGGGTTTGTACGATCTAGAATAAATTTAAGGGTAGCAAGGACGCAAGGAAACGGCAGACCACCCGATGATGTAAACATAGGCACGCCCGGAAGTGATCAGCGTTTGGAATAACAATAAAAATAAAGTTAAAGTACCAATGATTGTCACACACACTATCTCTAATACTTGGTTAATATTCAAGTCACAAAGTGTAAACACTTTTTGAATGGTTATTTATCAGATTTTATGGGTGGAATAGTGGAGCTTCCATTGGCTCCGCTATAAGCAGACTTTTATTTACTTTTATTTAATATTTAAAATGCATTTTAAAAAATCCATCCATCTTCATGTCTTTCATAATGATTGTGAACAAAAGGCATATTTCCAAAATAGTGCAGTTCCCCTTTAACATCAACATATACTTGACACAATACTCATAGGCGACCCCATGACAAGTTTAGATCCTGTCCCACTTTTTGGGAACCCCTAATTGAACATCCCCATATGATTCCCATCTCCAGTTGTGCAAGCAAGCTTTTTTAGTCTTTTTTTTCAAGCTAATTGCTGATTAGATAAAGGCTTTAACATTCCTATGAGTATTTCCAGCATTGTAAACATTCTCCCCCTGATGTCGGGTTATTTTTTTCTCTCTCTGCAGGAAAGATGTTGGTTTAAGGCGTTTTTTCCCCAAAGACCTTATGGATTCAGTCAAGGTGAGAAAAACTATATATTATTGTTTATAATTTTGGCATTTACTCCACCAAATTTAATGAAAAGTCATTTTTATGCCACTTCAGTCATTTTCGCAGTTATTTGGCCTGTCTGCATGGACAAGTATAATGAGCAGTGTCTGTGATAAATTTACGGCACGCGTTCATATAGAGGGTCCTTAAATGTGTGTGTGCGTGTGCGTGACCCCAAAAGGGTCCTGATGTCAGCAGGCGGTGAGACAGATGCTCTGCAGAGGGGAGCGGAACCGCTCGTGTGCGACCCCGGGGGTCATGTTAAAGCCCGCTTTCACTTTCCAACAATGAGGAGGGAGAAGGGGGAGGTGCTCTCCTCCTTTCTTGGGTCCACCCTTTCTGCCTATCAAACCCAGCTGCCCACCTCCCCACTTCACCAACATGGCAACATAAAGCCCTGCCTCTGAAACCACCCCCGACACGCACGCACACGCGCGCACGCACGCAGTCAAACATCCATAAATTAAAAAAAATGTTTCACCCTTTTCTCTTGGACAGTAGCAGCAAATCTGCACTTTCATACTATAATTGGGTGAAATAAGCAATAGAGAAAAAGGCACCATTATTTTTTATTGCAGTATACTTGCGTGTATTTTTACTGAATATCACAAAAATATACATTCGAGCACATCTGCTTCATATAGAGTAAACTAAACAGGAGTCATTTAATGTGATATTTTCCTTTCAATGGACGCCACTTGCCACACACGCGCACAAAAACACACACTCACAGAAAGGAACAGATGGCTACGGTAGTAAAGAGTGACTTATGTCCATTCTGGTCAAAGCCTTCTAAAGAGCGGAGTCCATTCATTCATGCTGCTGACGAGTCAGGCCAGCATGTTTAGTAAAAAAAAATGTTTTCGGGCTTTGGAGAAGTTTAGTCAGAAATGTGTGTCTCCAGGGGGAGCTCATAGATGTGTTACCTTCTCTGTTGAGATCATCTGAATGTGAACAGATGTGGCTTTGTCATGTTAACAGTCAACTGGCACTGTGATAGCAAGTGTGATTGCAATTTCCTCTCAGGAAGGGTGGACACCTTACAACAGAGGTGTCCAAACATTTTCCAGCGAGGGCCACATAGAGAAAAAATTAAGGATCCGAGGGCCACTTTTATACATTTTGTATATGAAAAATACTCAAACCAAAACAATGTAGGTGAGCATATGCTATCATTTGGAAAAAAACGTCTACATCTTAGCTTTGTGTTATAGATAACAAAGCAGTAAAATAATTCATGATTATTTTAATAATGATTTTATTTGTATTTATGTTAACTGTGCTTGAAAGTAAGCTTGTATTTACTAATATTGCTATTATACGGCCAACGGAAACGCTTTTGAGAGCTTTAGTACACTCAAAAAGATATGTCTCACAAGAAATTTGTACACTTTATCATCATGACAGGACACACGGAAATCCTCAAAGACCTTATACAGTAAGACGCTCAGGTTGTCGGCCATTTTGGTTTTCAGGTTCCATTTTTGGAGGATTTGGTCCTGTGTAATTTATGTGTAGTTTTTTGTTCTAATTTGGGACCTGTTTAGTTTTTCTATAGAATGTGTCGCGGGCCATTAAAAACCGAGCTGCGGGCAGCACTTTGGACACCCCTGCCTTACAATGACACTTGCGTGTTTATTTATATGTGTGTTGCAGGCAGAGGAAGCATAATAATTATTGGAATTGAAATGTATTTCTCCTTGGTTGTGTACATACACTTGTACTAATCAGTACATCTGTAACATAAAGCTGAGATGAGTATGTTTTGTTCAAATAGCTTAGCATATATTGACTACATTGGATTGGTTGTCACATCTTTAATGCACAAAATGTCTATAAGTGGCAACATTTATGTGTTGACGGCCCTTAGTGGATACATGCCTGGTGTATTAAAGGTGTGCTGTCCAAAATCTAGCTACGTTATTAGAATTTAAAGGGTTTTAAAGGAAACTGCACTTTTTTGTGAATTTTGCCAATCGTTCGCAATCATTATGAAAGACCTGATGATGGATTGATATTTTTTAATGCATTGCAAACTTCATACCTTTCAAAAAGCGCCAACAATACTCAATTTACTTAAATATTAACCAAGTACTACTAATATTTTAATATAACCACTAACGCACACAAAACTATTTATAGCGGCGCCTTGATCACTATTGCATGTCCCTAATTTACATCATGCATCTCACCTAGACAAAAGAAGTCTGCATAGCTATTCCAACAAGTTGGGACACTTTGACAGGCATTTAGGATTCGTAAATGGCCAGAACAAAACAAAAGACGCTTGCTCCCCCCACACCAAGCACCCATTTTCTTTGTGAGGATTATGAGACATTTTTCATCTCTTTGGGAATATATGAACATCCCAGCAGTCGGCATCCTAATGACAGCAGACCTTGTACAATAAGTGGTGTTTTATTGTTTGTTGGCTCCCATGAAGTCTGCATTTAGTAACAATCAGTGATAAAGAAGAAAAACAAAAAGCAAATGTGATGCATTTTTAAAATCAGTTGTGCGGCGTAAGCTTAAAATGATCAAAATAAGTATTTTATTATATATGTGTTTTTATAAATCTGTCTGTTACTAAATTACATATATATTTACATCATGTATATACAAATTAAATGAAGGTGTGCAGATGTTTTTTCAAGGGCTTTCTAGGCGGAATTGTGCGGCTCCAATATGCTCCATTGTAAGCAGACTTTTGATCGCATTTATTCATTATTTAGAATGAAAAAAATAAATAAAAATGTCCATTATCATGTCTTTCCTAATGATTGTAAACAATAGGTAAACAATCCTAAAAAAGTGCAGTTCTCCTTTAAGAAGCCTTATACTAAGCCCTACAAAAAACATGCAGTTTTGTGTGTCTGTTGCTGTAACGAGTAAATGAGCTGCGTTTGTCCACGCCTGTCTTTCCATGACGTGCTATTATACACTTTGGACCTGATCAACTAAGATCCAAATACCAGTTGCTAAACAATGTGAGCTAACTATAAAATTGCGTGTAGTATAGTAGGCATGTTGTGTGTGATCTACTAAGACTGCATGTACTATTGATGACAAGTGCAAACGTGGTGCAGACCGCCCTATTTAAATGAGACGCTTGCAGATAGTCCTGACATTATGTGCCCATGGAAAAACTAATTTCCCTCCACATTCATGTTATCATGGTCCTACCTATGAGGTTCACATTTATAATCTTTAACACCTTTTATGCAATACAGATACGCAATCTAGACAACAATGATCCAAACGCAAGAAAATCCTCATTTCAAAAAGTAGGGGTTATACATTTCCTGAATGGAAAAAACGAACGCCATCAAAAAAAAAAACCCACCAGCATACACCAAAATGCATTAATTGAGATTGTATTAATCAGCCTCCTTAAGTCCTCCACCACTTTTAAAATTATGAAATAATATTGCAATGCTGAATGGACAATATGTCTAAAATATTTTAATGTTTGACAGTCCTTACATGTTGACAAGCATACATAGAATGCAATCGTTACCTTTCCCAAAGTTATTTCTGCGCAAGTGCCAATTTGGACGTCTTTTCTAGTGGTACTAAATGCAGACACAAAACAGATTGTCTTGATAAATCACACCGCCTGTGCTTAATAACTCAATTAGCATCTTCTCCTCTCTGTATTATGGGCTTTCTGATGACCAGCATATATTCTGCATATACATTAAGGCAGACATGCTAAATGGATTGCACTTTCTATTTTGCCCACCTAAGAGACACAATCTTCTTCACACCAGTTTAGTAGAGCAGCTTTGCGTGTGCCATCAAGTTTGCACGTGTTACACTTGTACACACTTGTCCAACATAACATAACAAATGCGTTAATTTAAGATGTGTAGCAAAGCCTGCAGAATTGTTTATTTATCTTTTTTTTTTTTTTGGACAATTTAATCGCCACTTTTAAAAGTGGTGCAAGCAAGTTAGGGAAATTAAAAAGATCACTTACATTTGTTGCTCATGAACAAAATCGTGTGGCACATATTACTGTAAGAACATTAAAAAGTCATTTATGCAGCAGAATAAACTGACCACTTGTCTGCAACCATGTCTGTCAAAGCTGGGCTAAAATGTTTGAAAGGGCATAAAATGCAAGTTTATACTGTACCTAGTGGCCTTGAGAGGCTGTTTGTACTATGGGAGTTTGTTTTGATATTTATCTAAAGCTCCGCTGCAGTCAACTGTAGGGTCTCTTAAGCCCACTTTGAACCAAAGTCAACCTCCGGACTAAATCTCCTCTAATCTTAATCTATATATGGTGGTCTATATATAGTTGGGGGCTCGTCTGCGCCTCTACTGTACTACCTCCACATGATATATGCATGTTTATGTGTTTGGATTATTCCGAACCTTTTCTGATGCTCAGAGGATCAGTAAGGTTGCTCATTAAAAAACTGTTAGGTGGCGTGAAAGGATCAGGCCTAAGTATGTATGTCATGGTATGTATGTGCGGTTTATGCCTAAAGCGATGAAATGTAAAGTTCCTCAATGGATTTTCTGACCATCTGTCACAATGCAGTTGAAGTTTGATTGATCTGTGGTCAATTCCTTCAGGCTAAGACTCTTCGGAAGCTCATCCAGCAGACCTTTAAGCAAGTGGCCAACCTCAACGACGAGCAGTGCATCCTAAAGTTCCTGGAGATCCTTGCTCCCATCCACCGCTATGACAAGGAGTGCTTCAAATGTGCACTCGGAGTAAGTAATTCAGATGAAGTCTTGTGTAAGGTTGACCCCTTGTGGAGGTATTGATTAATGCATGCATTCAGCTTCCATTTTTGCATTTCTTTCTTATTCATCATGCAGTCCAGCTGGGTGATCCAGGTGGAGTTGGCAATCGGACCAGAAGAAGGGATCAGCTACTTGACAGACAAGGGATCAGCAGTGAGTCCCAGTCTACTTTTTAAACACCTGGTTACATATGACATCTACAAAAAATTCATCTCTTTGCCTGCTTTTAGCCCACCCATCTGGCCAACTTCACCCAAGTTCAGTCCATCCAGTACTCAGCAATGGAAGAGAAGGACAGGAAGGGAATGCTTCAAGTCAATGTTGCAGGAGCTGCTGAGGTACACATTCAAAGTCGCGAACTTGAGCTCTATTAGCTAAAAAGCTTCCCGTGAACAGCCGCTCCATGACATTGGTTTATTTTTTATGGATAATGTTTTACACGCTCAAACAAACAATATTTTGCATACATTGCATATATCTAATGGAGATAATGACCATCTCTGTGTGCAGCCTCTCACCGTCACGACAGCCTCCTTGACCATGGCCGAGAACTTGGCCGACTTGATTGACGGCTACTGTCGGCTGGTCTCCTTGAAGACCGACTCTTTCATCGTGAGAGTGCAAAAAGGTAAGAAACTGCAATGCGCTGCTAGCTGTGCAGAATTAAACTATATGCTCTATGGAAATGTTTTCATACTAACCACTTTCCACGCATCTTGACAGGACATAATGATGCTCACTTTTGATATAAGAGTGCTGATTATTGTATTGTAGTATTGCACTGCATTGTAGACCTGCATTGTATCATACCGAGAGGCATTTATAACATAGTGTAACTGTTGCCATAATGATGTACAGTATTGTGAATATTAACAAGTGACAAAGTATCACAGTTTACACATATCAATCCAAAATAACTTAATGCAGATTCTTTAGGACCCTGGTCCTTGTTTCCTTGCAGCTAATTTAGCTAGCTTACCGTAACCGCACGCAACAATGGAGGATGTTCAATAAAGTGTGCAAGTATGACGTAAGGGCGGAACTTAGAATTCTTTAAAAATAAGATACTTGGATAATAAAAAAATGTAATGGGTGTAATTTCAAACAAATTTCTTTGCGGCCCGGTTCGAACCTGACCGGGAATTGGGGACCACTGATCTAAAACATATGCCTTGACCTTAAAAAATGCAGAGGGCTCCTCTCATAGAGGATTATTGACTAGCGTTTTTGCTGTAGGTCCATAAAAACAATATAGAACTCCTGTCATATAGAAGATAGTTGACTATTTTTTTTCCAGTCAGTCCTTAAAAACTGCAACATGTAGCAAATCTCTAAATAGTGTTTTTTGCCATACGAGCTTAAAGGACCTAGGATGATTTTAATCTACATTAAAAAGACTTCCTTGTGGTCTTAGTCTGAGTGATATGCTGGTGTACATTTTGCATATATTTTCCTCCACAGTCACATTTATCACCTGTTTTTTGAGTCCGTCTCCAAGATTGTTCCTGGAGGCATTCCTAGATTGCAAGTGAAACCACACCCCAAAAGTATCATAATTTAGCTCCTCACCCACCCCAAACATGTACGTCCGCCTCACTGTGATGTCACAAGGTAGCCAGACTGCAAACCCCAGCAAACGGAGGCGTCCAAATCTGTGTACAAGCTCACGCCAAAATGCATGAACCTTTTGATTTGGCGCTTTGGCTTTGTTTAACATGACTTCAGCATCGCAACAACATTAATAAGTCAGAAAAGATTAAATTCAAATGAAAACAGCATAATGCTGCATAAGCTATTTTTGACAGGATGTCATGTGTTTTTCATCCTTTAGAGGGCGAGCGAGCGTTACCTTCCATTCCAAAGTAAGTGTTGCTCATGGTATGTTGCATGTGCTTTTTTCCCAAGTTGTGTTGAATCTTAGTAATGCATCCAAATCACATTGTGAGTCACTTCAATAGTAATTTGGAGTTTCATTGTTGTTGCTTCACCTTCACCTTTATGGTAATTTTCACATCATAATTCTCTCTTTACCTTTCTCTCCTTCTCCACCTCCCCCCATGTCTGGTCAAATAAGGAGATATGTTTAGCAGCCAAATATTTTCCACTTGTGCGAGTCTCCTCCTCTTTGCTTTGGCCTCTGACTCTTCCACCCTATTCCCGGTCACGACAAAAGGAGGCAGAGATAATTGTTGCCCTTCTAGAGGTGGCTATAATGTATTGTTAACTCATTGGTTTTTATTTGTAGAGTGTCGAATAATGAGAAGAAGTTGGAGGCAGTCAAGAGCGGAGTGAGAACTATTTCCATCTCAGGTAAGATAGAAACTCTACTCTGGTTAACACATTTCCTCCAACATCTGTTTTTTCTCTCATTGTTTCTGTCTCTGTTTGTTGACGTTCTCTCTCCACTCTCCTTCACTTTCCTCCCCTCTGCAATCCGCTCGTCTTCTATTGTTCACACTGTCCCCCCGCCACCGCACGCCCCCTTTGTGATCTCTGATTGGCCAAAGACCCAGTGCCATCATCAACTCTTCCTAAGCCAGCGAAGGCACGGCGTTTCCTCCTCCCCTTTGTCTTCTGTTCAGAATCGCCACTTAATGGTATTCAATGTGTGCATTAATTTGACTAACAAAGTGTTCCTTCAATGTTGAAACAACAAAACAAATCTTGTAATTCCTACGCCAAACATGCTTATGTAACAATTATAATTTCTAGTTTTGCATTCAATCATTTTTTTACTACATTTTAGAATGTTTTGCATGCATAATTTATTTTTTAATAATATTTTAGGATTATACTTCGCAATAACTGTCTCAATGCAGTTATGTTATAGACACAGTAAAATGCTGACTTCACACATGCCTTAGTTTAAAGCTTAATGTGCAGCCTGGAAAGAGACTTAGTAGTTTTGTCCCCGCTCACGAGCACATTAATAATATTTTTTATATTATTGGTGGGAGTGATAGCCGCAAGCTCAGCACGGCACAGAGTAGTAAGTCATCAATTTGGACGGCGGTTTGGAATGTTGTTGACATCTTCCCAACGTTCTCAGCTGGTGGCTTCCAATTTGACACGCATACATTGCACATATTCAAGCTTTGCTCTAAAGCAATTATGAGTCAAGAATTTTACAGCCTGTTGAAGATATTTCAAACCTCTTTGACTGCTTAACCAGAGCAATGACGAGTATTTGCAATAGATGCGTAAAAACGGCAGAGCGTTCATGTCATTTATAGTATATTTTGGCAGCTGATCATAAAAACAGCACACAAAAAACTCCTTACCACGCAAGTTTTTTTTTTACAGCAAATCCCTACAAAACACAGAGCTTTAGTGTCATGTTGAGGATTTCTGACTTGCACATTTGCATTAGATCCTGAAAAACAGCAGTGTTCTTGTCCTTTATCTGATCTCTGACAACAATTATTGCAAATTATTCCTTGATTCAGAAAAATCAACACATGACATGTCAAAAATATTTGATGTCCATTTTTGCTGTAGATTCTTATAAACAGCAGGGGAATGTTGTCTCAAATAGGATCTTTGACTAAAATTTTAGAGCAGATCATAAAAAACAGGTAAAAAACTGTAATATTAAAGATATTTGATAAGCATTTTGGCAGTAGATTCCTTATAACAACAGACTATTTCAATTTTGCTCAGTGTCTTTTGACTACTGGTCTGGCAGTAAATTCTTAAACAGCAGTATTTCTGTCATATAGAGGATCTTTGACAAGCATTTCTTGCAATAACATTTTACTCACATTGTTGCAGATGATTCCTTAAATCAGCAAAACAAACATGTCATGCAGAAAATATTTGATTCGCATCTTTGCAATAGAGCCATAAAATCAGCAGGGGACTCCTGTTTCATATAGAATCTTTGACAAACAGATTTGTAGCAGATCCTATAAAAACAGCAAAAACAAAACTGTCGTATTAAATATCTTTGAGTAGCATTTGGCAGTTCATTTGATTCCGGGTCATGCAGTAAATTCTTAAAAACAGCAGTTTTCCCGTCATAGTGGATCTTTGACTAGTATTTACGATATATCTAAATAAAACAGCAGAGGGTTCCTGTCATTTGTAGGATCTTTGACTCACACTTTTGCAATAGATTCTTAGAAACTAAATGGGACTCTTGTTTTATATATTTTTGCAGCAGATCCCTACAAACAGGAAAAGGAACCTGTCATATTAAAGCTCTTTGACAAGCATGTTGGCAGTACATTTTTTAGAGCAGCAGAACATTTCTTCTTTTTATAGAGTATCTTTAGAAGACTGATGTAGCTCTATATTCATCTAACTACAGCAGAGTGCTCCTGTCCTTTATAGCAGTGGTTCTCAACCTTTTTTCAGTGATGTACCCCTTGTGAGCATTTTTTAAATTCAAGTGCCCCCTAA
Organism: Nerophis ophidion; assembly: GCF_033978795.1. Classification (NCBI taxonomy): domain Eukaryota; kingdom Metazoa; phylum Chordata; class Actinopteri; order Syngnathiformes; family Syngnathidae; genus Nerophis; species Nerophis ophidion. The sequence continues at coordinate 38,982,562 of NC_084618.1, forward strand.
TCAGAGCAAAGCATTTTTGGTTGGAAAAAATAGATAAAGAAGTAAAATACAGCACTATGTCATCAATTTCTGATTTAGAAAATTGTACAACGATGCAAATTATTGCTCATTTGTAGTGGTCTTTCTTTAACTATTTGGAAAAAAAGATATAAAAATAATTAAAAACTTGTTGAAAAATAAACATGTGATTCATTTTTAAATAAAGATTTCTACACATAGAACTAATCATCAACTTAAAGTGCCCTCTTTGGGGGTTGTAAAAGAGATCCATCTGGATTCATGAACTTAATTCTAAACATTTCTTCACAAAAAAAGAAATCTTTAACATCAATATTTATGGAACATGTCAACAAAAAAATCTAGCTGTCAACACTAAATATTGCATTGTTGCATTTCTTTTCACAGTTTATGAACTTACATTCATATTTTGTTGAAGTATTATTCAATAAATATATTTATAAAGGATTTTTGAATTGTTGCTACTTTTAGAATATTTGAAAAAAAATCTCAGATACCCCTTGGCATACCTTCAAGTACCCCCAGGGGTACGTGTACCCCCATTTGAGAACCAATGGTTTATAGGATCGTTGATGACAATTTTCTGCAGTCAGTACTTAAAAAAACTATAGGACTGTTGTCTCATACAGGATCTTTGAGCAACATGTTTACAGTAGAGTGCTTAAAAAACAGCGGTGTTTCTGTGATTTACTGTAGAAAATATTTGACTTGCATGTTTTGCAGTAGATCATTAAAAACAGTAGGGGAATATTGTTACATTTAGGATCTTTGGCCAACATTTTGGCAGTCTCCCGCAGTCGGCTGGATTCGACGAGGACTGTTTGATTTCATGAATGTGCTGTGGTGCATGTAAATGACCTCCATGCTGTTCTGTCTCTTGCCATTGAGGGCGATTGATGTCAAGGACCTTCATGTTCTTCGCAGCTACATCTTTGAAGCAGAGGTGTGGTTTCCCTTGATCCAGGCTCCGTTCAGATAACAGGGTGTATAGCAGTTGGTGTGGTAGTCGCTCGTCGTTTATTTGATGGACTTGACCCAGCCAACAGAGGCTTTTGTCAGACATTGATGGATGATCAGCACGGCTCTGGATATTGTTGTTGGTGACGGAATAAGCGGTAGGAAATGGATGGATGGATGGACTTTGTCCTTCCATCCGATGTTCATGATGTATCTCAGATGAACTCTCGTGGCTGCGTTGGATCCACTATTGATTGAACTTTCACAGTATCATGTTAGTCCCGCTCGACATCCATTGTTTTCGGCCCCCTAGAGGGGTGGGGGTTGCCCACATAGGCGGTCCTCTCCAAGGTTCTCATAGTCATCATTGTCACCGGCGTCCCACTGGGTGTGAGTTCTCCTTGCCCACTGGTTGTGAGTTTTCCTTGCCCTTATGTGGGTTCTTCCGAGGATGTTGTAGTCGTAGTGGTTTGTGCAGTCCTTTGAGACATTTGTGATTTAGGGCTATACAGATAAACATTGATTGATTGATGTTTAATATTCCTAATTCCTAATACCAGCCAAACATTTCTCTCTTTTTTGAATTTTTTTACAGAGTAAATGGTTTATACTTGTATAGCGCTTTTCTACCTTTAAGGTACTCAAAGCGCTTTGACACTATTTCCACATTCACCCATACACACACACATTCACACACTGATGGCGGGAGCTGCCATGCAAGGCCCTAACCACGACCCATCAGGAGCAAGGGTGAAGTGTCTTGCTCAAGGACACAACGGACGTGACTTGGTTGGTAGAAGGTGGGGATCGAACCAGGAACCTTCAGGTTGCTGGCACGGCCACTCTACCAACCACGCCACGCCGGTCTTGCAGTAGATTTTAAAAAACAGCAGTGTTCCTATCATATAGAGGTTATTTCCATTCATCCATTTTCTACCGCTTGTACCTTTCGGGGTCGCTGGAGCCTATCTCAGCTGCATTCAGCCGGAAGGTTGTGTACACCCTGGATAAGTCGCCACCTCATCGCAGGGCCCACACAGATAGACAGCCAATATTCACGTTCACAAATTTTTAGTGTTGCCAATCAGCCAAATGGGCAGCACGGTCCCCAGGCGCATGTCTTTGGAGGTGGGAGGAAGCCGGAGTACCCGAAGGGAACCCACGCAGTCACGGGGAGAACATGCAAATTACACACAGAAAGACCCCGAGCCCGGGGATCAAACACAGGACCTTCGTATTGTGAGGCACATGTACTAACCCCTGTTCCACTGGGCTGCCTAGAGGATATTTGACTAGCATTTTTGCAGTAGATCCTTAAAAACAGCAGGGGATCTCTGATTAGCATTTTTTGCAGTAGATTCTTTAAAACAGCAGTGTTCCTGTCATGTAATGGTTCTTTGACTAGCATTTTTGCAGTAGACATATTGATGGTATTTGACCAGTGTTAACATTGTGCTTCCTTGACTTTATTACTTTTCTCATGACAATTTCATGTTGAAAAACGTTTCATATATGCACTGATGCGTTCACAAGATAGTGTTGCATATCCGACTTTGCTCTCTGTTTTAAGTCATTCACTGGAATTCCTGTGCTCACCTCAAGCTGCATCCACCACTGCTCACAGAAATATTTACACTGGCCGCAGACTGCACACTTGAAGCCACGGTGGCGTCTAAACACTTTTCTTGCATGTTGTCGCCCTCCCAGGATAACGCATTAATCGTCTTAACAAACTGCTTTCTGAAGCGTATTTTTTTTTTTTTGGCTTTGCAGGTTGTGGAGAAGCGGCAGCCATGTTGTTCTAACCTCTGCTCTCTCTTTATGGGTCGTCCACTTTTTTTTTCTCCTTCTTAATCTGCTTTCCTGTCTCCTGCATGCTCTCCCGGACCCTGCAGAAGATTTTAGTGGGGATGGTAAAGTTATCAATCTTTCTTCTTTCATGTTACTCAAGCAGAGTGCACCCTTTTGTGGGAAAAGTTTCTGCCTGCAATACTTTTAAAAAGAAAAACACAATGTTTTTGCATCTTTTCAACTCAATAATGCAGCGGAATGTTATTTCTCATGTTTCAATGGCAACTAAGTGATATTTCTCTTTAAGGGACTTTCTCCAAATGCTTTTTTCTTTCCACACACACAATCCTGCACACGTGGCCTTGACTGTCATTTATTCATGCACAGAGTCATGCGGGTAGAGGTTTGCTGGTTTTAAGCAATGCATTCCATGGCTATAACGGGCAAACTAGAACACACATACACACACACTGAACCTCAACTAAAGGGACGGTGAAATTTAAGTAGCCTACTGTTTTGATTTGTACAACTTTTTTTTTTTTTAATTCGACAAACCAGATGTATCGTAACCTCTCCTACAAGGCTTATTTTCAAATGTATCATTTTTTTCTTTTCTTTTTTTTTTTTTACACTTTTTGGAGGTCCTGGGAGCATTCCTATTTAACCTTTTTTGATATGTTTAAACGACAGTGAAACATACAAAGCACTAACAAATATCACAGTTCTGTTTTTGTGCCTCTAAACTTGGTTGCACATTTTCATATGTTACATAGAAACTGTAGTTAAATAAAACATTTCTGCAACTATTTTCTGCCCAACGTGATGTACAATAAAAACTGAACTTCACAATGAGAATGTTAAAAAATGATGACATAAAAAAACTCTTAAACGGCACAGCACAATAAAAAGCAGGAGACTAAGCAATAAAGAAGTAATCTAAAATGAATAAAAGACAAGCTCAATTTGTGCTAAAATCAAATAAGTCAATCGACAGAAGTGTGATTAGGGAGTTCAGTTTTTTTATTTATTGATAAAGCAGTGAGGAAAAGTGGGATTATAACCATAGAACCAGAAATGGATCTTACTGCAACATCCATCCCATCCATTTTCTACCGCTTATTCCTTTTGGGGTTGCAGGGGGGCACTGGTGCCTATCTCAGCTACAATCGGCACATACAAAAAATTATTTTACCAAGCAAATTGCTAACTGTAATAAATAGTAATACCTAAAGAAGGCCATTAGGTGACAGCATAACCTTTTAAAGACATTTTCTCTTCATTAAATACATTTTCTCTTCATTATCTTCAAAGAGTGATTTATTTTAGTTGCAAAGAATGATTTATTTTTGTTACACTAAACAGTGATGACCATTAAATGAATATTTTAGTTTTAAAATAGAATGCAACGTGACTACTTATTTGAGCCTTTTCACTGGTGAGCTACAACTGCTCACAGTTCTTGAGGTAAACCATTTTTCCAAGCAACATGCTAACGTAGATAGCATGTATCTTAGCAGTTGTAATGGTTATCTATATTGTTTGCTGACAAAGCAATAGAAGCACATAATAGCTTTGTAAATATGTCCCTGTTCCCACTGTAATGTGTCCTTAAGAGTGAAGTGAGGTAATATAGGTGAGTAATGTTAAACTGTGGTTACCTTTCTTGTATGACCGTTAAAAGTGTTAATGTAGTTTCAATAAAACAATGCCTCAGGCTATTTGATTGACCCAGTGCCACATTCCTGTTTACATTTTTTTACTTATCAGCCCCCGTGCTGCTTGTGGACACTAAAGTCCTGATCAATTGGCGTCCAAGTGTTCCCACAGGGCCTGATGAGTCCTGTGCAAAAAGATGCGCTGGACAGCAGATGTTCCGCTCGTGTTGCTAGCAGCTGCCCCCAATGCGCCCTGATTTTATTTTAAACACCGCCATCTGGTTTGGAGAGATTCTGTCCATCCTTCCCTCCCTCCTTTTTTTTTTCTACACTTCCTCCTCCTATTCCTCTTCCTCTCGCTGTCTTCAACTTGCAAACATCTCGTTGCGTCTCCTGCCTTTTTCTTTTATACATCTCCTCTTAAAACTCTTTTCACCCCCCTTATCTCCCGGAATTCCTCTTTAATTTTATCTCCTCCATCGCACCTCAAACCAGCTGCTCTCAAAACAGGCGGACGCACCGAGCCAAGCGTGTGTGTGCACGTCTAAGCGTGTGTGCATGTGTGTGTGACAGAGAGCTGCATGGGTGTCGCTTTGGGTAGGAGTTCCCAAAACAGTGAGACTTTTTAGTTCGCCTTCGTGCTTGCTTCTTCGTCATTTTGAGGACAAAGTATTCATTTTCATCCTCACCTTGCAGAGACTGATGACTACGCCGAGATAGTTGACGAAGAGGACACGTACACCATGCCCTCCAGTAAGTCCTTTATAAGTGCATGGCTGTCACTGTGTAGCTGCAAACACACTTGCACTCCTCTGTCAGTATCTGGATAAATGTCTCTCTTCTCTTTTTTCTGTGACTCATAACACATTTTCCCAACACTGACCTCGTTTGTTTGCTTGGATGTTTCATGCCTCCAAGAGGATGGATGAGCATTTTTCGTCTCTTTCTTGCTTTTCACATTCCTGTCTTCCTCTTCTCCCACCCCCCCCCTGCTTTGCCCATCGCCAACGCAGTGACCTATGGAATAGTGGAAGGTAAAAGCAACAATAGATTAAAATGCTATTCTGATGGATTTTTCTTTGCCACACATAAAGCTAAAAATATTTTTTATAGAAACACATTTTTCATAGTATTTGGCTAGTGTGTTGAATTTTATTATTTTCCACAGAGCTTTGAATTAAAAATATTCAAGAAAATTAATGGAAACTGTACTGCAAAAACCTGCACAATTGTTATGCAGCTACATAAAGTATTTTATCATCTAATTTTTCTATTATTATCAGCTAAAGTCAGAATAAATACATTTCAGGAGTGGTGCATCTTTCAGAAAGGCTTCATACATTGTTAAAATGTTATTTTATTTCATTTTGGAGCTGCATAATGATTCTGCACACCTTGATCTGTGTTAATTTCTCCTCATTACACAAACATAGATCAGTCTAAATCATGTCTAAATCTTATAAGCTTTGTCACTTAGAGTTTGAAAATATCCAGAAAAAATATGAGATTGCCTGTCCAATCATTGTCCGGTGTTTTTATTTTGTTTTATTGTGTTCTAAATTAAATTGCTTCTCAATTTAATTGCTGCTTTCAAATTAATCAAATTCTTTAAATTTTTAATTGAAATTGTTGGTATTTATAATGATTTATTTTACACACGGTGATAACACTGTTGTTTCTCGGTACATTGCACTTCAAATCTCGCGGCTTTACCACATTGCAGATTTTTTTTTAAACTTTATGTAAAAGCATGTTTTAAATGTTTTTGGCCTAAATAAAGCGTTAAATTAAGTTTTATTTGTGTAATATATGTATTACAGTTCAGTAGTCGTGCTATTCTCTAATAGTTATGTTGTAATAATCAGCAAGCGTGTTTCCTATTTAAAGGTTACTCTGCTAGCGTCTAATTATTCTGCTACTGTAGCTTTACTATATTAATGTGTCATTGCACATTAAGAACAATGAAATTGTGATATACTGATGGCAGAAGCTGCCATGTGATGCGCTAACCATGACCCATCAGGAGCAACTGGGTGTTCGGTGTCTTGCTCAGAGACACCTTGACATCCACTCAGATGGCCAGGATCGAACCAGTAACCCAACAGTTACTCTACCTGCAGAGCTATGCGGCTCCTAAAAAACCTTTAAACGTGACAATCCCAAATTAACATTTTGATGGAAGTCATCTTCATCTCCTGCCTCATTAATGTGGCGCCTCCAAATTGGTGAGCTTTTAATGCGTGTGCAAACTGTTTCTTTACTGCGACAATCTCAATTTAACTTTTGGCTGAACAACTTTTTGACTAACGTCATCTTTAACTCCTTCCTCATCAATAGCGCATCTCCACATTGGTGAGCCTTTAATGAGAGCGATGTCGAACGACATCTGTAAGTAGCATATGACATTCAACGCAACGCTTGAGTGTGTTAACTGAGACTACTGTCATCAAATGTCCAGTCAAAGTGAAGATTAACTATTTTGATGCTCCATATCTTTGACATCAAGAACACAGCTTTGACGTGATCGATGTAGAACAAAACGCAGACACCCAAAGCTAACACGAAATGCTAACATCACAGCTAATGGTCGCCGCTACAACTGTCACGTTGACCAACTTTGTGCAGAGCTATTTAAGCCCATGGTTTCAACACTCAAAGTACTAGTTCTAACTTAGAGGAATTGCGCAGAATATGACAAAATATTTCCACGTTGTGTTGTAGTGGCCCATTAATCCTGCAATTTAAAAAATAAAGAACCCAAGGCAACTATGATTGGTGAAATGGGTATACACTAAATGTGACAGTGTGTTATTTCATTTTTAGGGAGCCCTAATTATGTTTAAAAACATATTTAGAAGGGCATAAACATTGTTTCAGCTATAAAAAATGCTTTACTTATTAATAATATTCCTACTTCATCAAAATCATTATAGCACGGAGATGTTGGCCCCAATTAAACGCGATTAACGAGGGCCGAATGTACTATAGTGTTGTTTAAGGTAGACAGAAAACAAGCTTATCGAATGCTCCCTTTCATCATTATGATAATTACTTTTCTTATTTGAAGCGCGGGACTACGAGATTCAAAGAGAGAGGATCGAGTTGGGTCGCTGCATCGGGGAGGGTCAGTTTGGAGATGTCCACCAAGGAGTCTATAACATTCCGGTAGGTTGTACACATGTACTTACAAAACACCTTAAATGCTCAGAGTAACTTGCTGAGTCTGTGGCTGTCGGCAACCTCCAGATGTTCTTACAGCCTTGAGCAGCTGTGTATGTCTGCATATGGCATGCGTGTTACACTTGTCATACTATTGAGTGAGCTGACTTTCTCATGTACTCCGTTTGATTGGCTGTTCTCGTTGTACAGGACAAGCCGTCCCTCGCTGTCGCCATCAAGACGTGTAAGAACTGCACATCTGACAGCGTCAGAGAAAAGTTCCTGCAAGAAGCACGTAAGGGGGCACTGACCTTTGAGGCAAAACAAGCTCTCACTTCTTAAACACGTAATGTGTGTCCTGCAGTGACCATGCGGCAGTTTGACCACCCTCACATCGTCAAGCTGATCGGCGTTATAACGGAGAACCCGGTGTGGATCATCATGGAGCTGTGCACGCTCGGAGAGGTACGTCCAAAGCAAATCGATTCGGATGGTTCGTGTCTGATGCATTGATCGTCTTCTCTCCCCATACAGCTGCGCTCCTTCCTTCAGGTGAGGAAGTACAGTCTGGACTTGGCCACTCTCATCCTGTTTGCTTACCAGCTCAGCACCGCACTGGCGTATCTGGAAAGCAAACGCTTTGTTCACAGGTAAGTGATGATCTTTCCTCACCATGCTCTATGGCACAGTAGGCTCAGCAATATCAACTGCCTCTTTTAGGGACATAGCAGCACGGAATGTGTTGGTGTCTTCAATAGACTGTGTGATGCTGGGGGACTTTGGTCTGTCACGCTACATGGAGGACAGCTCTTACTACAAAGGTGATGATGCATATTAAAGGTCCCATATTAGGATGTTTTCAACAGGTCGTATAATAGTGTATACAGTGTGCTGGTATTTTTTGGGACCGTTTCTTAATTGGGACGGTACACGAAAACCGTAAAAATTCTGGACAAATGATTCAGATATCGGTATTTTTTTCCCAGCTAATCATAAAAACTCTGTTGACAATGTACCATTAACCTAAGGTGAATTTACAAAACTGAAATAACACAAAAAAAATGCCATTGTAAGTTAATACTAACACAGACACGTTTAAACGTGTTATCTTATTTGCTAATGCTAACAACGCTAGCATAATTACATTACGAAAGCACATACAAATATGCTTAAAAACACTCCTACAGACATCACACATGGCACGGTTTAGTAAGTATGTATTGATTTAGTTATATTGTAAAACTTACAAGCGTTGTTAGTTGAGTGATGAATGAAGAATCCTTTCGAGCAAATACGCTATAGACCAGAGGTAGGGAACCTATGGGTCTCGAGCCAGATGTGGCTCTTTTGATGACTGCATCTGGCCCTCAAATAAATCTTAGCTGACAATTCTTAACACAATAAGTAATGAATAATACCGCAGGTAATCACAGTGTTAAACATAAGGTTCAAAATATAAAAAATTTCCATGCATTTTAATCCATCCATCCGTTCTCTACCGCACCCGTTCAAGAAGTTGCAATAATGGTAAGAACTATTTTATTTATTATTGGTTAGTTTCAAAATAACAATATTAAGTGTTAAAAAATATTATATGGCTCTAACAAAAATACATTTTAAAATATTTGGCTTTCATGGCTCTCTCAGCCTAAAAGGTTCCCAACCTCTGCTATGGACGAACAGTTGATGAAATGGGATATACTTCCTGTTCAAAGCACAAAAATAGGAAATACATTTTCAACCTGCAGTGAGCGAACTCGTCCAAAACGTGGGGCCGTAGCACGAACAATACACATTTTCAGTGTCTCTGTGTGTGTTGCATGAACAGTTTTGTTAAATACAAAACATTATGATCATTAGCGAAGAAAAATACATTCATTCAGCCGCAGTGTTTAATATGGCGCTGGGTTAAAAAAAAAGTAGCGGCACATAGCCTGGAAAATATGGTATATTGTTAGTGATTGAGCTGAACGACCATTACAAGGTGAAAATGTAGCAAGTCCCTTGCACATTGTTTGCTTCTCCAATAAATGAGCAGTGTCACTGTTCGTTTTCAAAGTACAGTTATCATCACGATTTTATGATTATTTTATCAATGTAAATTGTTAATACTAATTGTATGGAGTTTTACTGAGATTTATCATTATAACGGTTTATCTTTACATTTCTAATCACTAGCAAAGTTATGTGGGCTTCAGTGCTAACATTACACTCACATTTTAACATCACGCTAGGTTAGCTTATTTCTTGGAAGAAAATGTTCAAACTCAAAGCTCCTATGTGTGTAGCTGACTGATAGTAGTGTTCTGGACTTTTTTGTTTTAAGATGTGTGGTGAAGCCACATTAATTGATTAAACAAATTGAAAAATGTATTCGGGTGTTACTATTTAGTGGTCAATTGTACGGAATATGTACTGAACTGTGCAATCTACTAATAAAAGTTGCAATCAATCAATCAATCAAAAAAAGCCTGCTTTACACTATTGCATACATTGTTCTTTTGCCTCGAAAGACACACTGAATATCCGAGTTTTAACCACCGTCACAAAATGTGTCAGTTGGCTAGGGAATAAACAAAATTTGAACCTCGAACGTCAATTACAGCTGAGGTTGTGGAATTTACAATTCAGACAACATTTGTGACCTCTAGTGTTTATCTTAGCTTCAAATCCTTATCAAAAATGACGTGAAATAGCAATAGCATAGACTTGCTATGTGAGCTAACATTACACTCACGTTTAACCAGAAAGATTATGCTAGGATAGATTATTCGCTGATGTAAATGTCTGATGTAGACTCAAGCCCGTTTAAAAAAAAATAAAAAATATGAGGTCATGAAAATCCAGAACCTGAAAAAGCAATTCTGACTCTTCTTTCTAAATTGGAGAAAACAAGTTATATATTTTTATAATAAACATCATAAACATGCTTTCAAGACAATATTTATGTCGTAGGAGACCTTTTTAAACTTAAACTTGCAGGAGCAATCACCTTGATTTAGTGGGATTTTCCTGCCATCTATTGGTGTCAAAAAGTTGAGCAGGTTATTTGAAGGCACTTCCTGTGTGTCTCTAAAGCCTCTAAAGGTAAACTTCCTATCAAGTGGATGGCTCCCGAGTCCATCAACTTCAGAAGATTCACCTCCGCCAGCGACGTCTGGATGTTCGGTGAGCCAGTATTGTTTGTATCGATCTTTCTTGCCAAAGATGCCGAGCGCTGACGTGAGTTGATGTGTCTTAATCCTTGGCCCTGAAGGCGTGTGCATGTGGGAGATCCTGATGTATGGCATCAAGCCCTTCCAAGGAGTGAAGAACAATGACGTTATTGGCAGGATCGAGAATGGCGAGCGGTTGGCCATGCCGCCTCAGTGCCCGCCCACCCTTTACAGCCTTATGACCAAATGTTGGTCGTACGACCCCAGCAAGCGGCCGCGGTTCACGGAACTTAAAACGCAGCTGAGGTAATCATGTTGACACATAAACCTTTTGCGCTTTGAACGCATCAAAAAGACTCGAGTTTGTATTCTTGTAGCGCCATACTGGAGGAGGAGAAGCTTCAGCAGGAGGAAAGGCTTAGGATGGAGATGAGAAGACAAGTCACAGTGTCTTGGGACTCTGGAGGTCCGGATGAGGCTCCGCCTAAAGTGAGACTCATTATTAACTTTATATACTTGTTCTATTTATTGATTGTGTTTTGTATGTTTTTTTTTTCAGCCTAGTCGACCAGGTTACCCCAGCCCTCGCTCCAGTGAGGGATTCTTTTCCAGCCCGCAACACAACCATTTCCCGGTACAAGACACACAAACACACAAAGCTCTCTAATCGTATTGACTCAACTGCAGAGACTACCTGGCCTTAAAGGCCTACTGAAACCCACTACTACCGACCACGCAGTCTGATAGTTTATATATCAATGATGAAATATTAACATTGCAACACATGCCAATACGGCCTTTTTAGTTTACTAAATTGCAATTTTAAATTTCCCGCGCAGTGTCGTGTTGAAAATGTCGTGGTATGATGACTCGTATGATAACGCATGCGTTTGACACCTCGGGTGATAGCGGACATTATTTTCCAGCCCGATCCAAGCTATAAGTAGTCTGCTTTAATCGCATAATTAAACAGTATTCTGGACATCTGTATTGTTGAATCTTTTGTAATTTTTTCTATTAATAATGGAGAAGTCAAAGTAGAAAGATGGAGGTGGGAAGGTTTTAATCTTTAGCCACACAAACACACAGTGTTTCCTTGTTTAAAATTCCCGAATGTGAAGCTTTATTATGGATCAGAGCAGTCAAGCGAACATGGATCCCGACCAAATGTCAACCGGCAGTTTTTGGTGAGAAAATTGTGTTAATAAGTCAGCTCTTACCGGAGACACCAGCGGAGCTTTGTTCGGGTGCAGCGCGTGACTTCCCTCAGAGATTCTGGCGTTAACACACCCGTGGCCACAACCCTCTGACTTTCAGGTACTGTATAATCTCACTAAAACAATAGGCAGATAAGGGATTTTCCAGAATTATCCTAGTTAATGTGTCTAATAACATCTGAATCGCTCCCACTGCAATCGCCTTTTTTTTTTTTTTAATTTTAAACTTTTTAATTTTTATTTTATTTTAATTTTTCTAGTTCTTCACTCTAAATTTCCTCATCCACAAATCTTTCATCCTCCTAAATTAATGGTGAAATTGTCGCTTTCTCGGTCCGAATAGCTCTAGCTGCTGCTGGCTATGATTGTAAACAATGTGAGGATGTGAGGAGCCCTACAACCCGTGAAGTCACGCGCACATCGTCTGCTACTTCCGGTAAAGGCAAGGCTTTTTTATTAGCGACCAAAAGTTGCGAACTTTATCGTCGATGTTCTCTACTAAATCCTTACAGCAAAAATATGGCAATATCGCAAAATGATCAAGTATGACACATAGAATGGACCTGCTATCCCCGTTTAAATAAGAAAATCTCATTTCAGTAGGCCTTTAAAGGGGAACTGCATTTCTTTGGGGAATGTTGCCTATTGTTCACAATCATTATGAAAGACAGGAGGATGGATGGATTTTTTTTTAAATGTATTTTAACTCGTATATAAACATACAGGAAAGTCTGCTTACAGTGGAGCCAATGGGAGGTCCTGTATTCCACCCTTAAAACCCAATAAAAAAAACATCCTAAAAGCGCCAACAATACTCCATTTCATGACTTGAATATTGACCGAGTATTAGTGATATTATTATTACTAGCTAGCGCAGACAAACTCTTAATAGCAGCACCGTGATCACTAGCATGTGCGCTGATGTTGACATAGAGTGGTAAGCTGCTTCCTTTTGCTTGTGAAAGTTTATTCTAGATCATAAATCATGTTTCTCACCTAATTCCATATGAGTTGGGAAATTGTGTTAGATGTAAATATAAACGGAATAAAATGATTTGCAAATAATTTTCAACCCATATTCAGTTGTATATGCTACAAAGACAACATATTTGATGTTCAAACTGATAAATATTTCTTTTTTGCAAATAATCATTAACTTTGGAATTTGATGCCAGCAACACGTGACAATGAAGTTGGGAAAGGTGGCAATAAATACTGATAAAGTTGAGGAATGCTCATCAAACACTTATTTTGAACATCTCACAGGTGTGCAGGCTACTTGGGAACAAGTGGGTGACATGATTGGGTATTAAAACAGCTTCCCAAAAAATGCTCAGTCTTTCACAAGAAAGGATGGGGCGAGGTACACCCCTTTATCCACAACTGCGTGAGCAGATAGTCAAACAGTTTAAGAACAACGTTTCTCAAAGTGCAATTGCAAGAAATTTAGGGATTTCAAAATCTACGGTCCATAATATCATCAAAAGGTTCAGAGAATCTGGAGAAATCACTCCACGTAAGCGGCATGGCCGGAAACCAACATTGAATGACCGTGACCTTCGATCCCTGTATCAAAAACCGACATCAATCTCTAAAGGATATCACCACATGGGCTCAGGAACACCTCAGAAAACCACTGTCACTAAATACGGTTTGTCGCTACATCTGTAAGTGCAAGTTAAAGCTCTACTATGCAAAGCGAAAGACATTTATCAACAACATCCAGAAACCCCGCTGTTTTCCGTGGGCCCGAGATCATCTAAGATAGACTGATGCAAAGTGGAAAAGTTTTCTGTGGTCTGACGAGTCCACATTTCAAATTGTTTTCGGAAATATTCGACATCGTGTCATCCGGACCAAAGGGGAAGAAAACCATCCAGACTGTTATCGACGCAAAGTTCAAAAGCCAGCATCTGTGATGGTATGGGGGTGCATTAGTCCCCAAGGCATGGGTAACTTACACATCTCTGAAGGCACCATTAATGCTGAAAGGTACATACCGGTTTTGGAACAACATATGCTGCCATCTAAGCGCCATCTTTTACATGGACGCCCCTGCTTATTTCAGCAAGACAATGTTAGCATATGGAAACAGGGTTTGTAAAACAAGAATAGGAAATAATTCCACTTTCAAAGCGTCAACAGTTTCCTCAGCTCCTAAACGTTTATTGTGTGTTGTTAAAAGAAAAGGTGATGTAACAGTGGTGAGCATGCCCTTTACCAACTACTTTTGCATGTTTTGCAGCTATGAAATTCTAAGTTAAGTACAAACCCTGTTTCTATATGAGTTGGGAAATTGTGTTAGATGTAAATATAAACGGAATACAATGATTTGCAAATCATTTTCAACCCATATTCAATTGAATGAACTACAAAGACAAGATATTTGATGTTCAAACTCATAAACTTTATTTTGTTTTTGCACATAATAAATAACTTAGAATTTCATCGCTGCAACACGTGCCAATGTAGTTGGGAAAGGGCATGTTCACCACTGTGTTACATCACCTTTTATTTTAACAACACTCAATAAACGTATGGGAACTGAGGAAACTAATTGTTGAAGCTTTGAAAGTGGAATTTTTTCCCATTCTTGTTTTATGTAGAGCTTCAGTCGTTCAACAGTCCGGGGTTTCCGCTGTCGTATTTTACGCTTCATAATGCACCACACATTTTCGATGGGAGACAGGTCTGGACTGCAGACAGGCCAGAAAAGTACCCGCACCCTTTTACTACGAAGCCACGCTGTTGTAACACTTGGCTTGGCATTGTCTTGCTCAAATAAGCAGGATAACGTTGCTTGGATGACAACATATGTTGCTCCAAAACCTGTATGGACCTTTCAGCATTAATGGTGCCTTCACAGATGTGTAAGTTACCCATGCTTTGGGCACTAATACACCCCCATACCATCACAGATGCTGGCTTTTCAACTTTGCGCCTATAACAATCCGAATCGTTATTTTCCTCTTTGTTCTGGAGGACACCACGTCCTCTGTCTCCAAAAATAATTTGAAATGTGGACTCGTCAGACCACAGAACACTTTTCCGCTTTGCATCAGTCCATCTTATATGACCTCGGGCTCAGCAAAGCCGGCGGCGTTTCATGGTGTTGTTGATAGATGGGTTTGGCTTTGTATAGTAGAGTTTTAACTTGCACTTACAGATGTAGCGACCAACTGTAGTTACTGACAGTGGTTTTCGGAAGTGTTCCTGAGCCCATGTGGTGATATCCTTTACACACTGATGTCGGTTTTTGATGCAGTACCGCCTGAGGGATCAAAGGTCCGTAATATCATCGCTTGCGTGCAGTGATTTGTCCAGATTCTCTGAACCTTTTTATAACTTTACGGACCATAGATGGTAAAATCCCTAAATTCCTTGCAATAAGTAGTTGAGAAATGTTGTTCTAAAACTGTTTGACAATTTTCTTACAAAGTGGTGACCCTCGCCCCATCGTTGTTTGTGAATTACTTAGCATTTCATGGAAGCTGCTTTTATACCCAATCATGGCACCCGCCTGTTCCCAATCAGCCTGTGGGATGTTCCAAATAAGTGTTTGATGGGCATTCCTCAACTTTATCAGTATTTATTGCCACCTTTCCCAACGTCTTTTGTCACGTGTTGCTGGCATAAAATTCTAAAAGTAATGATTATTTGCAAAAAAAAAAATGTTTATCAGTTTGAACATCAAATATGTTGTCTTTGTAGCATATTCAACTGAACATGGGTTGAAAATTATTTGCAAATCATTGTATTACGTTTATATTTACATCTAACACAATTTCCCAACTCATATGAAAACAGGGTTTGTATTATTTGCAAAAATAAAACAAAGTTTATGAGTTTGAACATCAAATGTCTTGTCTTTGTAGTGCATTTAATTGAATATAGGTTGAAAAGGATTTGCAAATCATTGTATTCCGTTTAGATTTACATCCAACACAATTTCCCAACTCATACGGAAACGGGGTTTGTAGAAGGACAAGGATTTAAGATGGTCCACTTTGACAGCCAATTAAGACCCAAAATATGGTGAGAACGACACAAAAATTTATGTGGTTCTACCCCACTTTTCTTTGCGGGGATTATAAATCATTCTTGTCTAAATGGGTATATAACAAGATTCTATTAGTCAACATCCTATTGACAAAAGACATTGTGCATTAAGTGATGTTTTATTATGTTTGTTGGCGCTTATGAAGTCTGCAGTGAGTAGAAATCAGTGAGGTAGTGGGGAAAAAAAGTGAACGTTTTGATGCGTTTTTTAATTTAATGCGCCACGTATGCTTGAATTGATCAAAATGCGTAAATATTCAATGTTGTAATTGATGTGGCCATTACTACATTACATATGTACTTACATGTATATAAAACCTTATTTGCGGTGTTTGGATGTTTTTAAAAGGCTTTATAGGCAGAATAGTGCAACTCTCAGTGGTTCCATTGTAAGCGCACTTTTGATCGTATTTATTTAATTTTCAGAATACATAAAAAAAACAAAAACCCTTGTGTTCTTGTCCTACATAAGGATTGTGAATGATAGGCAAAATAATTTAAAAAAAAGTCCAATTTCATTATTTATGACCAGAAATCAATTTTCATAGCGTTATGAACCAATATAATTATAATCTAATGTGTTTTACAATATTATATGTTTAAAAAATATATATATTTTTTTTAATATTCAAAACAATAACAAATTTTAAGGTAAATTATTATATATTTAAAAATATGGGATTGTGATTTCTCGGGGCATAACACTATCACAATCTCCTGATATGATATTATAGACTAAAGTGCTGCTTTGAAAAATGCAGACTTTCTTACCTCCGCTGAGAAGGTTATGTTTTCTCCAGGGTTTGTTTGTTGGTTAGCAACATAATTCAAACAGTTATGACGCGCTGCGCAAATACTTCTGGAAGGTGTTGTTTTTTTCCAGACCCGGCCAATGCTAAAGCGCAATAAAAAAACTACACTTACCAGGTGTGCGTTTGATACCATTACGCGTCACAGCAATATTGTGAAGACTTTGAAACTGCAATACTGCTGTATCTACAATATTGTTACATCTCTAATAATTGCATATTGCATATATAATTGCACATTATTTTAGTTAAAAAAAAAAAAAATAGGCCAACAATGCTTCTGCTCTTAAGAGAAAAGTGCACTTCTACCTCCAAACCTCCAGGATGACCTTAAAGTGCACTGCGATTATGTGTCGAGTCAAGATGTTTTACTTGCACTTAAAACTGGGGAGGTATAGCTTGGTTGGTAGAGTGGCCGTGCCAGCAACTTGAGGGTTGCAGGTTCGATCCCCGCTTCCGCCATCCTAGTCCCTGCCGTTGTGTCCTTGGGCAAGACACTTTACCCACCTGCTCCCGGTGCCACCCACACTGGTTTAAATGAAACTTAGATATTGGGTTTCACTATGTAAAGCGCTTTGAGTCACTAGAGAAAAAGCGCTATATAAATATAATTCACTTCACTTCAAAACTCTTCTCTGCTTTTGTATGGAGTGTAAAATGTGTATCTTCAGCATATACTGAATCTCCTTGTATTGTCAGTAAAAGTTGTTGTTTTACATCTTTTTCCTCTCTTTCTCCACCTTCAGCCAACAGCCCACGGGGGAGTGGGGGGTGGCTTCCCTGCTGGCGATTCTTGGAACCAGCACAGACCCGAACATACAGCCTTGTGGACCCCCAACATGGAGGTACAGTACAGTACAGTACAGTACATTACAGTATATGTGTAGGAAAATGAATTTTTTTTTTTTTTTTAAGACAAACATGTTTTATTGCAGGACACTGGATGTGGAGGTCAAGTTCTCATGGAGGAGAGGCTGATGATGCAGCAACAGCAGATGGAGGATGACCAGCGATGGTTGGAGCAGGAGGAGAGCTTCATGGTAACATAAATTACATTTGTGGTGTCCTCTATGGGTTTTTTGTAAACTATTCATGTAATGCAAATATTCTTCATTTGACAAATAAGTAAATAATGGCCAACATATTTTTTTCAACCAATCTTGCTGAGACTTCACACACATGTGCATACCAAATGTAATTAGGAATAATACAGCAGGTGTTTTGTGGAGATGTGTGAGAAATTTCAAGTCAGTGCCACTTATGGGGTTTGATAAAAGCGCCCCCATTTGGTTTATTTGTCATAAAAGTAACAGGCGGCAAAGTGTTTGGACACATTCTCACCCTTAGACATATTCACAGCTTTAATATGAGCTTGTCAGCTGCTTTGTGACAGACGCAGTCCGCAGCCAATCAGGGTTGTCCGTTTGGGAAGATAGGAAGTGGGATTGGCAAGAGGCGTGGATGGAAAGAATGAGAAGATGCTAAATGAGGCGTTCGGTCTCCTTGGAGCTGGAAAATCCAGCCTCCTTTTTTAGATTCTACTTCCTTTCTTTTCTGTAATACTTCTTCAGACGTCTTCTTTCTCCCAAGATGCATCTGTTCAAGGCGTGCTTCACCAAAACGGTACAGAAGAGACCGACAGAAGGAGCCTGCCCAGTTGAAATGCACATGTTTATTAGCTGTCGTTGCTCACTGAAGTGTCGTTTTCCTGCAGAAGACCGAGTCCAGAAACAGCCGAGGAAGCATCGACAGAGAGGACGGCACCCTTCAAGCGCCGGTTAGTGATTTTAACTCTTTTTTTGTTGTCGTTTTTTTTAACATTCTTCAGCAAAACAGCCCATGCTAATAGTTTTATTTTGTACAGGGTGGAAGTCAGCACATCTACCAGCCTGTGGGCAAACCAGGTGACAGCTAAACTTGTGTACATCCTCTTTCTGCATGTTAGATGTTGGTACTCACTAGGGATGTCCCGATACAACTTTTTCACTTCCGATACGATACTGATATTTTAGCCTTAAGTATTGGCCGATACCGATATCAATACGATACGATATAGGCACGAATCATACATATATTTATTCCTTATTTTGTTGTGTGGAATGTTAGAAAAGGTTTGATAAAGTGATGTTACTGTTACTGATGTTGTAGTGTTAAAACAGAAAACAATAGTCAGCAAGAGTAGGTATAAGAAAAACTGACCCATTTATTATTAACCAATTGGTTACATAAATTTTAACCTTCAACATAAGAGTAATACCTCAACAAATCCAATAAAAACAAAATGTTATATTTAAAGTGCAAAATAACCACTAAGACGAACATAATTATACAATTGAATAGAATAAATTAAAAATACATTACAAGACCCTGAAAAATAACCTAAATAAATCCAATTTAAAAAAACAAAAATGTTTTAAGGTGCAAACAATTCAAGTTCACGTCAGTTATTTTTTTACTGTCAGCATATGTTGGAAAAAACTGTGGGTAGGGACAAAAACTACACTTTTTAACCTCTTCGTACATCTGGGGTATAGTTTTGTCTACAATGTAGTGGCAGCTAGGAATAATGTAGCGAGGTCCGATGTGCTCCATTTGGCATTTAAACCCGACATTACACATCCCGACATGGGCTGGTCATCAAGCACAATAAACTGTGCTATCTTTTCTGTTATGGCCATTGCCTTTTTGCTGTCCCGTGGTAGTTTGTCACGTCTTGCAAAGCTTTCGGCCAGCGTGGGTTGCTGAAGCGAGCCAGAGGTTTGTTGCTTCGCCTTGCTGCTCTCGCGAAAATACTCATGTTGTTTTTTGTGGTGTTTTTTCAAATGTGCGATGAGGTTCCTTGTATTGAACCTTCCCGGTTCTGTCCCTCCACAGGACACTTGCGCCTGACAAATGTTGCATTTAGCGGCAACGTCTTTGTCCGAGTTTACGTTAAAATACTTCCACGTAGCCGACATCACTACACTTTTGCTGCAAACACACGCGTTGTCGTTGTTGTGATCACGTGGGCTGTGCATGCTGGATCAGAGACGCTCTTCTTCCGCGGCCGGCACCAACGTGTTGGAGTGTGATCAAACCCGAGTCACTTATTATAGAAGTGCTGCAGCGGCAAATGGACAGCTTATATCGGAGTGCTTGTATCGGAGTTTTTAGATTCAGTCCGATAAAATCCAATATTCACTTTTTTGGCTAATATCGGACTGATTTCCGATATCAATATCAGATCGGGACATCCCTAGTACTCACACATGTTATCCTTTTGTCTCTTTAAGAACACTTGGCCCCGCCTAAGAAGCCGCCCCGCCCCGGAGCGCCCGGTCACCTTGGTAACCTGGCCGGTCTCTGTCCCGTGGACAGTTACAACGAGGGTGTGAAGGTAGAGTACAGTACAGTACAGTACACACTGCTAGCAGTGTTTAAATCATGCTAACGGCTAACTTGCTGTCCCTCGCTCTCTCTCACCTCCACCCCCTGCCTCCCCACCATAGCCGTGGAGGGTAAGATGACATATAGATAGCTCTGTCGCCGCCATGTTTAGTTGAGATACTCACTATTGTAGCTACATAACAATTAAAGGTCTCCTATTATGCAAATCAATGGTATTATCATGCAAATGTATGTTTGCGATGAGGTGGCGACTTGTCCAGGGTGTAATCCGCCTTCTGCCCGATTGTAGCTGAGATAGGCGCCAGTGCCCCCCGCGACCCCAAAGGGAATAAGCGGTAGAAAATGGATGGATGGATGTTGTTATGCAAATGTTTCCAGTAGTAAATTCCAGCGTCAACACTCTTTGGCCTTGTTTGAATTATGAAAATAAATACTATAATATGAGACCTTTAGTTCAGGTTATCAATTATCACAGTAGATAGCAACACAAGTATCTATTGAGAGCTCTCTGCTGCCATCTAGTGTCGAGTCCCTATAACTGCAGCCACTAACTGAGTAGGATTAACACAACTGTCGCCCCTCCCTTGGGTCCAGTTACAGCCCCAGGAGATCAGCCCGCCCCCCACAGCCAACTTGGACCGCTCCAACGACAAAGTCTACGAGAACGTGACGGCCCTGGTCAAGTCGGTAATCGAGATGTCAAATAGGATCCAACCGGCAGCCCCCGAGGAGTACGTCCCCATGGTCAAGGTAAAGAAAGGGAGGCAGTCGCCACTGACAGACAACGTAGTGCGCATGATTCTTAAAGACCTCTACTAAAGAGGGGGTGCGTGTGCGCAGGAAGTGGGTCTGGCACTAAGGACTCTGCTGGCCACAGTGGATGAAACCATTCCTGTCCTGCCTGCGAGCACCCATAGAGAGGTAAATATACCATAAACATTAATGATTACATTATTATTGCATACATGCTACCTTTATCCATCCATCCATCCATCTTCTTCCGCTTATCCGAGGTCGGGTCGCGGGGGCAACAGCCTAAGCAGGGAAACCCAGACTTCCCTTTCCCCAACCACTTCGTCTAGCTCTTCCCGGGGGATCCCGAGGCGTTCCCAGGCCAGCCGGGAGACATAGTCTTCCCAGCGTGTCCTGGGTCTTCCCCGTGGCCTCCTACCGGTTGGACGTGCCCTAAACACTTCCCTAGGGAGGCGTTCGGGTGGCATCCTGACCAGATGCCCGAACCACCTCATCTGGCTCCTCTCTATGTGGAGGAGCAGCGGCTTTACTTTGAGTTCCTCCCGGATGGCAGAGCTTCTCACCCTATCTCTGAGGGAGAGCCCCGCCACACGGCGGAGGAAACTCATTTCGGCCGCTTGTACCCGTGATCTTATCCTTTCGGTCATGACCCAAAGCTCATGACCATAGGTGAGGATGGGAACGTAGATCGACCGGTAAATTGAGAGCTTTGCCCTCCGGCTCAGCTCCTTCTTCACCACAACGGATCGGTACAACGTCCGCATTACTGAAGACGCCGCACCGATCCGCCTGTCGATCTCACGATCCACTCTTCCCTCACTCGTGAACAAGACTCCTAGGTACTTGAACTCCTCCACTTGGGGCAGGGTCTCCTCCCCAACCCGGAGATGGCACTCCACCCTTTTCCGGGCGAGAACCATGGACTCGGACTTGGAGGTGGTGATTCTCATTCCGGTCGTTTCACACTCGGCTGCAAACTGATCCAGTGAGAGCTGAAGATCCCGGTCAGATGAAGCCATCAGGACCACATCATCTGCAAAGAGCAGAGACCTAATCCTGCGGTCACCAAACCGGAACCCCTCAACGCCTTGACTGCGCCTAGAAATTCTGTCCATAAAAGTTATGAACAGAATCGGTGACAAAGGACAGCCTTGGCGGAGTCCAACCCTCACTGGAAATGTGTTCGACTTACTGACGGCAATGCGGACCAAGCTCTGGCACTGATCGTACAGGGAGCGGACCGCCACAATAAGACAGTCCGATACCCCATACTCTCTGAGCACTCCCCACAGGACTTCCCGAGGGACAAGGTCGAATGCCTTCTCCAAGTCCACAAAGCACATGTAGACTGGTTGGGCAAACTCCCATGCACCCTCAAGAACCCTGCCGAGAGTATAGAGCTGGTCCGCAGTTCCACGACCAGGATGAAAACCACACTGTTGGGGCGGCATAGCTCGGTTGGTAGAGTGGCCGTGCCAGCAACTTGAGGGTTGCAGGTTCGATTCCCGCTTGTGCCATCCTAGTTACTGCCGTTGTGTCCTTGGGCAAGACACTTTACCCACCTGCTCCCAGTGCCACCCACACTGGTTTAAATGTAACTTAGATATTGGGTTTCACTATGTAAAGCGCTTTGAGTCACTTGAGAAAAGCGCTATATAAATATAATTCACACACACTGTTCCTCCTGAATCCGAGGTTTGACTATCCGGCGTAGCCTCCTCTCCAGTACACCTGAATAAACCTTACCGGGAAGGCTGAGGAGTGTGATCCCACGATAGTTGGAACACACCCTCCGGTCCCCCTTCTTAAAGAGAGGAACCACCACCCCGGTCTGCCAATCCAGAGGTACCGCTCCGGAAGTCCACGCGATGCTGCAGAGTCTTGTCAACCAAGACAGCCCCACAGCATCCGGGGCCTTAAGGAAGTCCGGGCGAATCTCGTCCACCCCCGGGGCCTTGCCACCGAGGAGCTTTTTAACTACCTCAGCGACCTCAGCCCCAGAAATAGGAGAGTCCACCACAGATTCCCCAGGCACTGCTTCCTCATAGGAAGACATGTTGGTGGGATTGAGGAGGTCTTCGAAGTATTCCTTCCACCTATCCACAACATCCGCAGTTGAGGTCAGCAGAACACCATCCGCACCATACACGGGGTTGATAGTGCACTGCTTCCCCTTCCTGAGGCGGCGGACGGTGGTCCAGAATCGCTTCGAAGCCGTCCGGAAGTCATTTTCCATGGCTTCCCCGAACTCCTCCCATGTCCGAGTTTTTGCCTCAGCGACCGCTGAAGCCGCACGCCGCTTGGCCTGTCGGTACCTGTCCACTGCCTCCGGAGTCCTATGGGCCAAAAGGACCCGATAGGACTCCTTCTTCAGCTTGACGGCATCCCTCACCGCTGGTGTCCACCAAGGGGTTTTAGGATTGCCGCCCCGACAGGCACCAACTACCTTGCGGCCACAGCTCCGATCAGCCGCCTCGACAATAGAGGTGCGGAACATGGTCCACTCGGACTCAATGTCCAGCACCTCCCTCGTGACATGTTCGAAGTTCTTCCGGAGATGGGAATTGAAACTTTCTCTGACAGGAGACTCTGCCAGACGTTCCCAGCAGACCCTCACAATGCGTTTGGGCCTGCCAGGTCGGTCCGGCATCCTCCACCACCATCGCAGCCAACTCACCACCAGGTGGTGATCGGTAGAAATTTCCGCCCCTCTCTTCACCCGAGTGTCCAAAACATAAGGCCGCAAATCCGATGACACAACTACAAAGTCGATCATGGAACTGCGGCCTAGGGTGTCCTGGTGCCAAGTGCACATATGGACACCCTTATGTTTGAACATGGTGTTTGTTATGGACAATCCGTGACGAGCACAAAAGTCCAGTAACAAAACACCACTCGGGTTCAGATCCGGGCGGCCATTCTTCCCAATCACGCCTCTCCAGGTTTCACTGTCGTTGCCAACATGAGCATTGAAGTCCCCCAGTAGGACAAGGGAATCACCCGGGGGAGCACTTTCCAGTACTCCCTCGAGTGTACCCAAAAAGGGTGGGTACTCTGAACTGCTGTTTGGTGCGTAAGCACAAACAACAGTCAGGACCCGTCCCCTCACCCGAAGGCGGAGGGAGGCTACCCTTTCGTCCACTGGGTTGAACTCCAACGTGCAGGCTTTAAGCCGGGGGGAAACCAGAAGTTCCACCCCAGCCCGTCGCCTCTCACTGTCGGCAACGCCAGAGTGGAAGAGGGTCCAGTCCCTCTCGAGAGAAGTGGTTCCAGAGCCCTTGCTGTGCGTCGAAGTGAGTCCGACTATATCCAGCCGGAACTTCTCCACTTCGCGCACTAGCTCAAGCTCTTTCCCCCCAGTGAGGTGACGTTCCACGTCCCAAGAGCTAGCTTCTGTAGCTGAGGATCGGACCGCCAAGTGCCCTGCCTTCGGCTGCCGCTCAGCTCACATTGCACCCGACCTCTATGGCCCCTGCTATCGGTGGTGAGCCCATTGGAGGGGTGACCCACGTTGCCTCTTCGGGCTGTGCCCGGCCGGGCCCCATGGGAACAGGCCCGGCCACCAGGCGCTCGCCATGGTGCCCCACCTCCGGGCCTGGCTCCAGAGGGGGGCCCCGGTGACCCGCGTCCGGGCAAGGGAAATCTGGGTCCATGTTTTCTCTTCTTCATAGAGGTCTTCGAGCTGCTCTTTGTCTGATCCCTCGCCTAGAACCTGTTTGTCTTGGGAGACCCTACCAGGGGGCATAAAGCCCCCGGACAACATAGCTCCTAGGATCATTGGGACACGCAAACTACTCTACCACGATAAGGTGGCAGCTCAGAGAGGAGATGCTACCTTTAAACATTTTATTATTATTATATAGATATGTTTAAATGCTACCTTTAAACATATCTATATAATAATAATAAAATGTTTAGATTTTCAACATATGTCCAATATATTGAAATATATATTACATCATTATTTTTTTATTCAGAAAAAAATATTGGATATATTAAAGGATTTACATATAATTATTTATTTATTCATTAAGATTTGCCTCGTGTCTGCAATTAAGATATAACTTTTAAAAAATGTTAAATAAAAAGTGATATTTAAAATAAAATATATTTGAGATATGATTAATATCTAATCATCCATCCATCCAAAATGGATGGATGGATGATTAGATATTAATTATGTACATGGGTAAGTTAGTGTTTCAAAAGCTTTTTGAATAAAAAAAAAAAGGTTATATGATGCCAGAGTTTTAGTTTAAACATAACTTCCATTTAACATGTATTGATGCCAATATCTCAGTCTAAATCTCATCAGATAATTTCATGAATTATAAAAAAAAGTACATATATTTTCCCAGATCGAGATGGCGCAGAAGCTTTTGAATTCCGACTTGGCAGAGCTGATCGCCAAGATGAAGCTCGCTCAGCAGTACGTCATGACGAGGTAAAAAGCACCGGAACGCACCACGGCGCTCTTCTCCTCCCCTTTGACTTCCTCTGTGTTGATGTGTCGCTTCTGTCCCTCAGCCTGCAGAAGGACTACAAGAAGCAGATGCTGATGGCGGCACACGCCCTAGCTGTTGATGCCAAGAACCTGTTGGATGTCATCGACCAGTCGCGACTCAAGACCATCACAAGGCCGCATTAGCCTGCAGGACAGAAGCGGAGAAAGTGTCAGCATTGATCAAGTGATGGAAAACAATCAGACGCCATCGCAAACCCTTTCTTGTAAAAAAACACAAAACTTGTTCATCGCATATCTTTTTTTATTCTTTTGACTTATTTAACACGTGATGACGCGTTTGAAGGACTAATCACGTGATGAACTGGAACTGAAACAAAGGAGCAGGATCATGAAGATTAAAAAATATATATAAATATATATATATATATATATATATATTAATATTTACAGCCTTCACTCTTTATAGGATTTTTTTCAAACATTTTGTTTTTCAGGCTTTTAATGATGGAAACTTTTAAAAGCGTTTTGTATGGAAAAAAGACTTAAGAAATCACGTCATAGGCCACTTTTTGAAGTTAACATGATAAATATACATAGACTATATTTTTTCAACACCTTTGAGGAATGAAGGATGTTAAAAGCCATAAATACTCTTTCCACAATGTTCTAAATAACTATTCCTTGTTTTTATATATAATTATATCACTGTTTTTTTTTACATAGTGTCCACTTTTCAAAGCACATTGGCAACTTGTAAACTATTTTAAAATAGAATCCAATACTGTGAATAGTACATGATTTATTTATTGGGTGAATGGATGTTTTGAATTAGACAAATTCACTTTACTTCACAAACGTGTTGTTCTTCCTGGAGCTTTTCATTCCACTGTTCACTATTACCTCTGCCTGGAGTTGAACTCTCTCAGGAAAGAGTCACATGTACAGTAGCAAATAAAAACACACTGTCCATCCATCCATCTTCTTCCGCTTATCCGAGTTTGTGTCGTGGGGGCAGCAGCCTAATCAGGGAAGCCCAAACTTCCCTCTCCCCAGCCACTTCGTCCAGCTCTTCCCGGAGGATCCCGAGATGTTGCCAGGCCAGCAGGGAGACATAATCCCAACGTGTCCTGGGTCTTCCCTGTGGCTTCCTACCGGTTGGACGTGCCCTAAACACCTCCCTAGAGTCGTTTGGGTGGCATCCTGATCAGTACCCGAACTACCTCATCTGGCTCCTCTCGATGAACACACTCTTTTCATTAAAAACATTATTTGCAGGTGCAAAAAAAATGTGTATATGTATGCAATAGTGTTGGTTAAAAAAAATTGTTTCCGCCCGGTTTCGAACCGGGGACCTTTCGCGTGTGAGGCGAACGTGATAACCACTACACTACGGAAACATGCAGAAAATTTTGGTGACAATATTAATTCACATACACATCCATGTATGGATTCTTTGAAGTGCGTGAACTAGATATGACTGGTTGACTCTTTGTCAGAAACATTTGCAATATATTTGTCGAAACAAAATGCTTCAGTCGTAAAAAAAAAAGTATTTTCGTAAACAGCGCCCTTTTGGCATTGGTCGCCATCCTGTGGCCAAAGTTGGTATGACAAGACGGGGAGCGTTACTCCTATCACATTATGTCCATTGCCGGACCGCGCCAACATCCCGTTAACTCCCATGATGTGGCTGAGACCGGTACTACAAAATCGTGAAGTTTCACTGTATTGATTGATTGATTAATTGATTGATACTTTTATTAGTAGATTGCACAATTCAGAACATATTCCGTACAATTGACCACTAAATGGTAACACCCGAATACGTTTTTCAACTTGTTTAAGTTGGGGTCCACGTTGATCAATTTGTGGTACAAATATTTACTATCAGCATCATACAGTATTCACACAAGTTAATCATCAGAGTATAAACATTGAATTATTTACATTATTTATAATCCGGGGGCTGAGATGAGGAGCTTTGGTTGATATCAGTACTTCAGTCATCAACAATTGCATCAACAGAGAAATGGACATTGAAACAGTGTAGGTCTTACTTAGTAGGATATGTACAGCAAGCAGAGAACATAGTGAGTTCAGATAGCATAAAAGCAAGTAAATACATTAGAAAAACATTTGATTATTTACAATGGGTTATTTATAATCCGGGGAGATGGGATGTGAATGGGGGAAGGTATTAGTAAAGGGTTGAAGTTGCCTGGAGGTGTTGTTTTAAAGGAGTTTTGAAGGAATATAGAGATGCACTTACTTTTATACCTGTTGGGAGTGCATTCTACATTGATGTGGTATAGAAAGAGAATGAGTTAAGACCTTTGTTAGATCGGAATCTGGGTTTAACGTGGTTTGTGGAGCTCCCCCTGGTGTTGTGGTTATGGCGGTCATTCACGTTAAGGAAGTAGTTTGACATGTACTTCGGTATCAGGGAGGTGTAGCGGATTTTATAGGCTAGGCTCAGTGCAAGTTGTTTTACTCTGTCCTCCACCTTGAGCCAGCCCACTTTGGAGAACTGGGTTGGTGTGAGGTGTGATCTGGGGTGGAGGTCTAAAAGTAACCGGACTATCTTATTCTGGGATGTTTGGAGTCTAGATTTGAGGGTTTTGGAGGTGCAAGCATAATCGAAAAAGGGTTGAATCTTCAAGGTGCTTTTGTTGACCAGAGAGGAGATTCTGTAGAGGAATCTCGTCCATTGGTTGACCTTTTTGATTACCTTGGTTGCCATTTTATCACAGGAAAGATTAGCCTCTAGAATGGAACCTAGGTAGGTGATCTTATCTTTCCTGGTGACAACAATGTCACCCACTTTTATAGTGAAGTCACTGACTTTCTTAAGGTTGATGTGGGACCCAAATAGGATGGATTCCGTTTTACCTAGGTGTATGGATAGCTTGTCGTCAGCGAGCCAGGTGCAAATATTAAGGAGTTCAGCACTGAGGATTTGTTCCACCTGTGACTTGTCCTTGCCGGATACTTGCCGGATAATATAACGTGTTGCTTTTGGTCAAATGTTAGTCCCATCAGTACGAGTTAAGAGCTTACTGTTGGCAATATATGCAACTAGGTAACAGCAGGACATTCTCACATTAATACTGGATGTCACAGTTAAGTAATGGTCACATAAGATCTTATATCTCCAAAAGGAATGCACTGCACAGGAATTGTTCTTAGTTGATGTTTACTCAACGTCTGTAGCACACACACAACCTAACAACAAGTGCGCCATATTTGCAGCCTTGACTCTTTATAGGATTTTCAAAAAAATTATTTCGTTTTTCAGGCTTTTAATGATGGAAATTTAAAAGTGTGTTGTATTAAAAAAAAGACTTAAAACATCATGCCATAAGCCACTTTTTGAAGTTAACATGATAAATATTCAAAGACTATATTTTTTCAACACCTTTGAGGAATGAAGAATGCTAAAAGCCATAAATACTATTTCCACAATGTTCTAAATCATTATTTCTTGTTTTTATATATAATTATATTACTGTTCTTTTTTTACATAGTGTCCACTTTTCAAAGCACATTGGCAACTTGTAAACTATTTTAAAGTAGAATCCAATACTGTGAATAGTACATGATTTATTTATTGGTTGAATGGATGTTTTGAATTAGACAAATTCACTTTACTTCACAAACGTGTTGTGCCTCCTGGAGCTTTTCATTCCACTGTTCACCCGGGAAGAACTGTGGATTACATCGGACTGTCTACCCCGCAGGTTTTGAGGACCAGTCTTTGACAATTTAGAGTGAAAAGCAAATTTTATTTTCACTCGCATACAAACCATTTTAACTTGGATTGTTTTCCTGACTTCGAGACTCTCCCAAAGAATACTGCAGCGAAGACACAACAAACTCCCTTCTTGTCTCTTATGGACACACACCTGTTGTTGTGGATTTTGGACTAGCGACGGCACAATACATCAAGACTGCGGAACAGAGACACACTATGGGGCCTCGACGCAAATCCCGTAAGGGTGATGAATGGATGGTCAGCGCCTGAGAGCTGTGGCCTACCACCATGACCTTGAACTACCTTCCCTCTGTTGCTAGATATCTCGAGATGTATGTTGTAATATGAATATGTGCTTTGATATGGAGGTTTTTTCCCACTCCGAACTGGGCCCTCTTAGGAGCCCAGTCTGGATTGTATTTTTTTTTACTCATCCTTCCCTAGCGTTTACCTTTTTCCCATCTTTTACGGGGCGCCTTATGGCGACCCATCAGCGTTCTTGTTCTGCAACCCTGTACACTGTTTGTCTAATCTTGAACAAGTTTGTGCTGAAAACAAAGTTTCGTTGTACTTGTGCAATGACAATAAAGCCCTGCCTACCTACCTAGCTACCTCTGCCTGGACTCTCTCAGGAAAGTCTCATGTACAGTCGCAAATAAAAACACAGTTTTCTTTAAAAACATTATTTGCAGGTGCAAAAAAAATATGTAAGTACCTGTGTTGATAAAAAGTTAAAGGAAAAATATGATCGTTTCCTAAAACATAAAGAGTGTTTCCGCCCGGTTTCGAACCGGGGACCTTTCGCGTGTGAGGCGAACGTGATAACCACTACACTACGGAAACCTGTATAGGTCGAGGGGATAATGTGTTTTTACATAGACAATTAAGTCTGGGCTTCGTGACTGGTCAAATCATTGTTAGAAATATTTGCAATATATTTTTCGAAACAAAATGCTTCAGACGTAAAAATTGTATTTTCGTTAACAGCACCCTTTGGCGTTGGCCGCTATCCTGTGGCCAAAGTTGGTATGACACCCATGAATTGATTTACTACCATGAATTGATTTACGTGGACTTGAACAAGTTGAAATTTTTTTGGGGGGTGTTACCATTTAGTGGTCAATTGTACGGAATATGTACTGAACTGTGCAATCTAGTCTTAAAAAAAAGTTTCAAAACGGGTAGCGCCACTCCTATCACATTATGTCCATTGTTGGACAGCGTCAACATCCCGTTAACTCCCACGATGTGGCTGAGACCGGTACTACAACATAGTGAAGTTTCACTGTAATATAACGTATTGCTTTTGGTCAAATGTTAGTCCCATCACCAGTACTAGTTGTAAGATCTTACTGTTGGCAATATATGCAACCAGATAACAGCAGGACATTCTCACATTAATACTGGATGTCACAGTTAAGTAATGGCCCCATAAGATCTTATATCTCCAAAAGGAATACATGGCACAGGAATTGTTCTTAGTTGATGTTCACTCAACGTCTGTAGCAAACACACAACCTAACAACAACTGCGCCTATCTAATATAAGGGTAATTATCGCTCAAGGGAGCCAAAATAAATGTGCACATACATAAGTAGGTTAATAAAAGATAGTCTACAATACCACATAACCATAATTACAAAAAGCAAGGCCAGCAACACTCGTGTCCTTAGAATTTGAATAAAAACTGCAGAGGCGCTACCAAACACAGACGGGTTTCGACAAGGTCTTTGTCAGTGTGCAATTTCTTAACAGGAAGTGATGCACTAAAGGGCCCACAGAAACCCACTACTACCGACCACGCAGTCTGATAGTTTATATATCAAATTGCAATTTTATATACTATGTACTATGCAATTTATATACTAAATTGCAATTTTAAATTTCCCGGGAGTTTCTTCTTCAAAAAACGTCGCGGAATGATGACGTGTACGCGTGACGTCACGGACTGTTAGGAAATATGAGCGCTGTGCACACACACAGCTAAAAGTCGTCTGCTTTAACTGCACAATTACACAGTATTTTGGGGTCCTGTTTGCCGAATCTTTTGCAATTTACAGAGGTGTGGACTAGAGTCACATGACTTGAACTCGAGTCAGACTCGAGTCATGAATTTGATGACTTTAGACTCGACTTGACAAAATGTAAAAAGACTTGCATTAATGACTTGTGACTTGACTTGGACTTGAGCCTTTTGACTTGACAAGACTTGCTACTTTCCCCAAAACCCAACGATTAAAAGGTTATTCAGGAGCGCTGCGTATCTGTCCGTGTCTGTCAGCGTGTGTGCGATGACAGTGTGCCCGCTACCTGTCAGTCCAACAGCCAATCAAATTATATCCACGTTATTTTCGTCACACAGCATTTATCCAGTCAAATTGCATGAAAACCAACGAAGAAGAGCTCTCAAACAACACACCAGTAAGGAAAAATGATGTCAAAAATTGTTTCGTTCGGGTATTAAAACTACGACTTGGTCAACAAAAAACGAAATCCAGTATTCAAAGCATGCGGTTCATTCGAATATTACAGACAGAGACGAAACAACTTCCAACTTCGTTCGACATTTGAAGATCCACAAAGAAGGGTAAGTTTTGAATGCAAGTTAACGTTTATTGGCTGAGTAACGTAACTTGTTTTTGCTGTTTAGTTAAATCAGTGAGGCTGTAAACTCACTGATAACGTTATAACCATAGACATCTCACAAGTAGACGCAGCATCGAGCGCTACTGCCCACTGGCGCTGACAAGACGCGGGGCCGCCATCTTGGAGTGGTGATCCCCTCCACTCAGTGCAATTTATTTGGCAGGAGCAATGAACTGTCAGCGCATTTAATTCATTTTACCTCACTGAATACCACTGATATTCACGCGCTTTATTGTCATACGTGTAATTCTGATAAAGGACAACTTTTTTGGCGTGTTTATAGTTTGCTTAACAGTAGTAGAATATTCTTATATGCTGTAAGTGACCAGACGTCCAAGATCAAAACTGGGAATAATAATCCCAAAAAGGGGGAAAAAAACGGTCAGCTATTATTAAATTGAAGAAACACTATGATTAGGTTATATATACATGCATTAATCCTACATAAACAATGTATGAATACATTAGATATCTATACATCTTATAGACTGTATCTCTTTTGCTGCAACAGCTGAGAGTTTATTCTGTTTTGACACTTTTTTATTAATATTTTGTATCACATTCTTCCCTTAAATGATCATGTTTACAGTGATTGTCTCATATGTATTTTTCATGTGATAAAAGCGTCTTCCAAATACTTAAACATAAACATATATAAAGACCTGAAAGTCTTTATATCAGCTAAAACCACAAATCTGTTTCACTGGATTCAGAATAAAAGCAAATTCTGTCTTACCCAACAATGTTAGTATTTGAATATTGTTACTAAACGACTTATTCCTGGTTACAATTATACCGTTAAGAAAGTATTGTCTTATACTTTGCCTAAAATGAAAATGCATCATAATCAGTGGCGGCTGGTGGATTTTGTTTTAGGTGGGGCTGAAAGTTTGTTAACCAAATACCTGTGGGGGCGTCATCCTTCCCCAGAAGATTTCTTTGTGATTTTCACATACAAATTGAAGATCTTTGCTCCTTCTCAACTCTGTGGTAATATTATTTTCACAAAATACAACCATGTTAATGTTAAATATTACCTTTGAAAAGAAATCCCCCGATTCCTATTTTCAACAGTCCGCTCATTTGAGCCGGAAAACGCTGAACACCATCCCAGCATCTTTGTTTGCTACCTATCAACTGTCAGTTTAGACTGCTTGCCGGCTCCACATCACCACTTTAAGATGGAGGCCAAATTGCTCACGTCACAGCAGCCAATGCAGCGTGTACTTATAAGATGTCTATGGTTATAACGTCATTGCAAACACGACAATCTGTGGCGTCCACTGCAGTTTGCTACCTTATTCATACTTTTTGTCAAGTGATTTTTTTAAGCAGGGTTGCATGAGGTACCTACACATAATGTTACGTTAGTCAATGTATCACACACAGTAATGTAACGTTAGACGGTGGTCAGCAGCACCGCGTATTTTAGCAACCTACAAAAAGACAAACAATCAAATATAGGTCAGTTAAAACGTATACTATACTAAAAATATGTGTATATATTCCATAGGTCCCTGACATCTAAAAAGTACAACTCCGTTCATTGTTACGTTCATGTATTTGTTATTTTTTTCATGTGTATGCACACATCAACACACATACAGTATGAGATGAGATAAATGAGATAAGGTAAGAACAGGATAGAAACTGCTGTGGAACTAGTTACAATGCAATATGCCATGGAAATGTAATGTTAACACTTTTGTGCAAATAAGTACAGTTGCATTGTTTTTTCAAATGTGTTCATTCTGTAAAGGAATGAGTTACATGTTTAAAATAACTGGTCAATAGTGCTATTATGAAGTGCAATGTCAGCACAATTTTTTTACAATAATTACATACAGAGTTTTAAAAGCATACACAATCTGTGTAAATATATTAGTCTGTGGTTAAAATGACTTGAAATTACTCAAAACTCAAAATGCAGGACTTGGGACTTGACTTCAGACTTTCCAGTCTTGTCTTTGGACTTGACTCGGGACTTGCCTGTCTTGACTTGGGACTTGACTCGAGACTCGAGGGCAAAGACTTGCGACTTACTTGTGACTCGCAAAACAATGACTTGGTCCCACCTCTGGCAATTTGTTCAACTAATAATGGAAAAGTCAAAGTAGAAAGATGGAGTTGGGAAGCTTTAGCCTTTAGCCACACAAACACACAATGTCTCCTTGTTTAAAATTCCCGGAGGTGAAGCTTTACTATGGATGAGAGCGGTCAAGCGAACATGGATCCCGACCAAATGTCAACCGGCAGTTTTCGGTGAGAAAATTGTGGTAAAAAGTCGCCACTGTTATCAGCTAAGCTTGTGCCGTCCATAAAGCTGCCGTCGACTTCCATCAGACACTGGCCTCAAGACACCCGTGGACACACCCTTCCGACTATCAGGTAATAATAATGTTTTAAAGTGCTTCCAACGTCGCAGTGTTATAAGTTGACAGACTAACACCTCAAATTGATCTGTGAACAACACAAGGTACGCATTGTTGGAACAACCAAGTTAAACCTGCTGCAAGTTGCTAAAGTAACTGCCGTTTAAGACATAAGAGGCATTGACGTCATCGATCTGCTGCGATGCCAAAAGCTAAAGGGAAGACTGAAAGCCCGAAACCTTCGGTGTCAGCCGACATAGGACACAACTGGGACCAAGATTTGTGACTGGACACAGGACATGATGGGGAACAAGGAGTACTACTAAAAATACTCCTTGAAATGAAAGAACAAATTAAAGAAATTAAAAAAGATCAGAAAAAAGCAATGGAAGAACACAAAAAAGATGTGAAAAGTCTGCAGCAAAATATTGAAAGTCTGCAAACTCAAATCATCACCAGAAAAAATGAAGTCTCCGATACGTGCCAACATTTGAAGACCTTTCAAGAAGATATGCGCCAACAAATGAAGACCCTTCAAGAAGAAAACTACATGCTGTGGAATATCATAGATGAAATGGAGCAGGATAAACGAATGAATGATATCATCGTGACAGGGCACCGAATTAAACCAATATCCTATGCGAAAGCTGTGAATAATGAAGGTGAACCAGATGAAATGGATCTTGTCTCTGCAGAACAGCAAGTGGTCAACTTCCTGCAATCAAAGGAAATTGAAATCGACATTAATACCATCGAAACATGCATCCCACTGAACAGAAGAAACAACAACGCCACTCCAGTTGTGCTCGTGAAATTTGTAAACAGAAAATCTAAAATGGCATTGCTGAGACAGGGAAAGAAGCTGAAGGGAACAAATGTGTACATGAATGAGAATCTCACAAAACGTAATGCTGGAATCGCCAAGAAAGCACGCGACTTGAGAAAGCAGGGAAAAATCCAGGGAACTTGGAGCGCCAAATGTAAAATCTACATCAAGCTGAATGGAGGTCCAGAAGCAAGAGTAATTGTTGTCAATGACATCAAGGACCTGGACAAATTTTAAGTTTACACAGCTTCCACAACAACGATGATAATGGACTCTGACAGAAAACAAGTACCTAAATTCAACATCAACACTACTACACTGCAAGGGACGACTAAAAAAGAAGACTTAGATTCAGGACTGCATCCATCTACACTTATAGAGATTATTGAAACGACATCAAAGATTGTTGAGCAAGGAAATATGGAACTACAAAACTTCTGCAACAAAGAGCACAAAAACCAGGATTTGGAAAACGATATAGATCCAGATACAAAATTTATTTCCCACATTAGTAATAATTGTTTTTATTACACAGATGAGCAATATAATAGCAACATTAAAAGTGACAACAAATTGTCTATTTTTCATTTTAATAGCAGAAGCTTGTATGCAAACTACAACAACATTAAGAACTTTTTGGAACACATCAACGAACCCTTCAAAGTGATTGCCGTCACAGAAACATGGATTGATGATAAAAAAAAGAAATAGATTTTAATCTGGAAGGATATGAACTAAACTACATCAACAGAACCAACAAAAATGGAGGAGGAGTAGCTGTGTACGTGATGAAGAACCTGAACTACAAAGTGGTAAAAAACATGTCATTTGCTGTAGATAATATCTTAGAATGTATTACCATTGAAATATGTCAGGAAAATAGCAAAAACATAGTAATTAGTTGTATATGCAGATCACCTAAGTCAAGTATAGAAACATTTGAAGAATGGATCAAGGCAGCTTACATGGACAATGGTAAAAAAATAATTTTCTTATGCGGTGACTTTAATATTGACTTATTGAACCCTAACAAGCAAAAGTTTATTGATGACTTCATTGATACAATGTACAGCATCAGTTTATATCCTAAAATCACAAAGCCAAGCAGAATCACAGGACACTGTGCCATGCTTATTGATAATATTTTTACCAATGATTTTGATAATAACACTACAAGTGGTTTACTTATAACCGACGTTAGTGATCATCTGCCAGTTTTTACAATATATGATGGAAACTGCAAAAAGAACACGGAAGACAAAAGGACATTTCAAAGACTGTGCACAGAGAAGAGGATGATTGCTTTCAAAATGGAGCTACAAAAGCAAGATTGGGACAATGTGTACAATGAAGAAGAGGTTGATGAAGCATACGAACATTTCTTAAACAAGTTCATAATACTTTATGACAAACATTGTCCATGGAGACAACTCAGTAGTAAACAGAGAAAGAATAATCAACCATGGATGACAAAAGGATTAAAAAATGCTTGTAAGAAGAAGAATACGCTATATAGAAAATTTATAGTACAAAGAACTACAGAGGCAGAAGTTAAATACAAAAAGTATAAAAACAAGTTAACAAACATACTACGATCATGTAGAAAAGAATATTACAGTGAATTATTGGACAGGAACAAAAATAATATGAGAGCAACATCGGGCATTCTCAATAGCATTATTAAAAATGGCACTAAGAGGGATTACCCCCATTACTTCTTAGACAGAAATAAACATAATGACAACATAAAGGAAATGGTTGAAAGCTTTAATAACTACTTTGTAAATATTGGACCAAAATTGGAAGAAAGGATTCCAGACCCAGTTTCAATTGAAGACTATTATGATACCACAGAGCGAAATCCCAACTCCATGTTCCTCAGTAATGTGACACAGGAGGAAATAGTTAAAATTGTGAAAAAATGTAAATCAAAGACTTCAACTGATCGTAATGGAATTGATATGGATACGATAAAAAAGGTGATTGATGAGATCTGAGTACCATTAACGTATATTAGTAACCTATCATTTCAAACAGGTACATTTCCAAACAAAATGAAAATAGCTAACGTTGCACCAATTTATAAGACTGGTGATAAACATCTATTTACAAATTATAGACCTGTTTCTTTACTTCCACAATTTTCTAAAATCATTGAAAAACTGTTCAATAACAGATTAGAGAGTTTCATAAATAAATATAGAATACTCGAAGACAACCAATATGGATACAGAGCTAATGTTTCAACTTCAATGGCTTTAATTGAAATCACAGAGGAAATTACCAATGCAATAGATAGTAAAAAATGTGCGGCAGTGTTTATGGATCTAAGTAAAGCATTTGACACAATTAATCACAATATTTTAATAAAAAAACTGGAACGATATGGCATCAGAGGGTTAGTCTTAAACTGGATAAGAAGTTATCTAACGAACAGGAAACAATACGTGAAGCTAGGCGAACACACTTCTACAATACTAAATATTTCCTGTGGTGTACCTCAGGGATCAATACTAGGACCTAAATTATTCAATCTCTATATAAATGACATTTGTAAAGTTACAAGAGATTTAAAGTTAGTATTATTTGCGGATGATACAACAGCCTTTTGTTCAGGAGAGAACACACAGAAGATAATACAAATAATAACAGAAGAAATGAACAAATTAAAAAAATGGTTTGACAAAAACAGACTATCATTGAATCTCAGTAAAACTAAAATAATGCTATTTGGTAACAGTAGAAAAGAAAGTCAAACACAAATACAAATAGACGGAATAGAAATTGAAAGAGTAAATGAAACCAAATTTCTAGGTATAATGATTGATGATAAATTGAACTGGAAATCTCATGTAAAAAATATACAACATAAAGCTGCAAGAAATACATCAATAATGAATAAAGCCAAATATGTTCTAGACCAAAAATCACTTTATATTCTCTACTGCTCACTAGTGTTACCATATCTGAGTTACTGTGTCGAAATATGGGGAAATAATTATTTTAAGTACACTGCGCATAATAAACGCAACATTATTAATATTGCTACTACGGATAATTTTATCAACAACTCCTTAAAACAGCCCACTACCTATAATATGGGCGTTCTAAACATCAGATCTTTGTCTCCCAAAACGTTATTAGTCAATGAGGTCATTAGAGACAACAATCTTACGTCATCGGTCTTAGCGAAACCTGGCTTAAACCAGACGACTTCTTTGCGATAAATGAGGCATCCCCTCCTAACTATACGAATGCGCATATTGCCCGTAGCCTCAAAAGGGGAGGGGGTGTCGCACTAATATACAACGAAAACTTTAACTTTAGTCCAAACTTAAATAATAAATATAAATCGTTTGAGGTGCTTTCTATGAAGTCTGCCACACCTCTGCCTCTGTGCCTGGCCGTTATCTACCGCCCCCCAGGGCCCTATTCGGACTTTATTAGTGAATTCTCAGAGTTTGTTGCTGATCTAGTGACGCACGCCGATAATATAATTATAATGGCGGACTTTAATATCCATATGAATACCCCATTGGACCCACCGTGCGTGGCGCTCCAGACTATAATTGATAGCTGTGGTCTTACACAAATAATAAATGAACCGACGCATCGCAGCGGTAATACGATAGACCTGGTGCTTGTCAGAGGTATCACCGTTTCCAAAGTTACGATACTCCCGTATACTAAAGTATTGTCCGATCATTACCTTATAAAATTCGAAGTTCAGACGCATGTTCGTCAAACTAATAATAATAATAACTGCTATAGCAGCCGCAACATTAATGCTGCCACAACGACGACTCTTGCGGACCTACTGCCCTCGGTAATGGCACCGTTCCCAAAGTATGTGGGCTCTATTGATAACCTCACTAACAACTTTAACAACGCCCTGCGCGAAACCATTGATAGTATAGCACCGCTGAAGTTAAAAAAGGCTCCAAAAAGGCGTACGCCATGGTTTACTGAAGAAACTAGAGCTCAGAAATTATTATGTAGAAAGCTGGAACGCAAATGGCGCACGACTAAACTTGAGGTGCACCATCAAGCATGGAGTGATAGTTTAATAACTTATAAACGCATGCTTACCTTAGCTAAAACTAATTATTACTCAAATCTCATCCGCATTAATAAAAACGATCCAAAATTTTTGTTTAGTACAGTAGCATTGCTAACCCAACAAGGGACTCCTTCCAGTAGCTCCACCCATTCGGCAGATGACTTTATGAAGTTCTTTAATAAGAAAATTGAACTTATTAGAAAGGAGATTAAAGACAATGCGTCCCAGCTACAACTGGGTTATAGTAACACAGATACGATTGCATATACGGCGGATACTGCAAATATCCAAAATAGTTTCTCTCGTTTTGATGAAATAACATTAGAGGGATTGTTACAACGTGTAAATGGAATAAAACAAACAACATTTTTACTTGACCCACTTCCTGGGAAACTTATCAAGGAGCTTTTTGTATTATTAGGTCCATCAGTGCTAAATATTATAAACTTATCACTTTCCTCGGGCACTGTTCCCCTTGCATTCAAAAAAGCGGTTATTCATCCTCTCCTTAAAAGACCTAACCTCGATCCTGA
Source organism: Nerophis ophidion (assembly GCF_033978795.1). Classification (NCBI taxonomy): domain Eukaryota; kingdom Metazoa; phylum Chordata; class Actinopteri; order Syngnathiformes; family Syngnathidae; genus Nerophis; species Nerophis ophidion. Next base: position 39,022,175 of record NC_084618.1, read on the forward strand.
CCTCATGGTAAACTACCGACCGGTGTCTCACCTTCCTTTTATTTCGAAAATCCTCGAAAAAATTGTTGCAGAGCAGCTAAATGAACACTTAGCGTTTAACAATCTATGTGAAACCTTTCAATCCGGTTTCAGGGCAAATCACTCGACTGAGACAGCCCTCGCAAAATTGACTAATGATCTATTGCTAACGATGGACTCTGATGCGTCATCTATGTTGCTGCTCCTCGATCTTAGCGCTGCTTTCGATACCGTCGATCATAATATTTTATTAGAGCGTATCAAAACACGAATTGGTATGTCAGACTCAGCCCTGTCATGGTTTAACTCTTATCTTACTGATAGGATGCAGTGTGTCTCCCATAACAGTGTGACCTCGGACTATGTTAAGGTAACGTGTGGAGTTCCCCAGGGTTCGGTCCTTGGCCCTGTACTCTTCAGCATCTACATGCTGCCGCTGGGTGACATCATACGCAAATACGGTGTTAGCTTTCACTGTTATGCTGATGACACCCAACTCTACATGCCCCTAAAGCTGACCAACACGCCGGATTGTAGTCAGCTGGAGGCGTGTCTTAATGAAATTAAACAATGGATGTCCGCTAACTTTTTGCAACTTAATGCCAAAAAAACGGAAATGCTGATTATCGGTCCTGCTAGACACCGACCTCTATTTAATAATACAACTTTAACATTTGACAACCAAATAATAAAACAAGGTGACTCCGTAAAAAAACTGCGTATTATCTTCGACCCAACTCTCTCCTTTGACTCACACATTAAAAGCGTTACTAAAACGGCCTTCTTTCATCTCCGTAATATTGCTAAAATTCGCTCCATTTTGTCCACTAAAGACGCCGAGATCATTATCCATGCGTTTGTTACGTCTCGTCTCGATTACTGTAACGTATTATTTTCGGGTCTCCCCATGTCTAGCATTAAAAGATTACAGTTGGTACAAAGTGCGGCTGCTAGACTTTTGACAAGAACAAGAAAGTTTGATCATATTACGCCTGTACTGGCTCACCTGCACTGGCTACCTGTGCACTTAAGATGTGACTTTAAGGTTTTACTACTTACGTATAAAATACTACACGGTCTAGCTCCAGCCTATCTTGCCGATTGTATTGTACCGTATGTCCCGGCAAGAAATCTGCGTTCAAAAGACTCCGGCTTATTAGTGATTCCTAGAGCCCAAAAAAAGTCTGCGGGCTATAGAGCGTTTTCCGTTCGGGCTCCAGTACTCTGGAATGCCCTCCCGGTAACAGTTCGAGATGCTACCTCAGTAGAAGCATTTAAGTCTCACCTTAAAACTCATCTGTATACTCTAGCCTTTAAATAGACCTCCTTTTTAGACCAGTTGATCTGCCGCTTCTTTTCTTTCTCCTATGTCCCCCCCTCCCTTGTGGAGGGGGTCCGGTCCGATGACCATGGATGAAGTACTGACTGTCCAGAGTCGAGACCCAGGATGGACCGCTCGTCGGGACCCAGGATGGACCGCTCGCCTGTATCGGTTGGGGACGTCTCTACGCTGCTGATCCACTTGAGATGGTTTCCTGTGGACGGGACTCTCGCTGCTGTCTTGGATCCGCTTGAACTGAACTCCCGCGGCTGTGTTGGAGCCACTATGGATTGAACTTTCACAGTATCATGTTAGACCCGCTCGACATCCATTGCTTTCGGTCCCCTAGAGAGGGGGGGTTGCCCACATCTGAGGTCCTCTCCAAGGTTTCTCATAGTCAGCATTGTCACTGGCGTCCCACTGGATGTGAATTCTCTCTGCCCACTGGGTGTGAGTTTTCCTTGCCCTTTTGTGGGTTCTTCCGAGGATGTTGTAGTCGTAATGATTTGTGCAGTCCTTTGAGACATTTGTGATTTGGGGCTATATAAATAAACATTGATTGATTGATTGATTGAATTACAAAAGTACACTTCATTCACTAACAGTGTTACAAAAAAGATCAGTTAGAATAATACATAATGTTGGATATAGAGAACATACAAACCCTTTATTTATTGAAACAAATATACTGAAATTCCACGACATAGTGGAATTGCAAACAGTTAAGATTATACACAAAGCAAACTATAACCTGTTTCCCAAGAATATACAACAATTCTTCTCAACAAAAGAAGAGAAATATAATCTTGGAGAAAAATGTAATTTAAAACATTTGTATGCACGTACAACACTTAAGACCTTCAGTATATCAGTATGTGGAATTAAATTATGGAATGGATTAAGCAAAGCAATCAAACAATGTACTAATATGATCCACTTCAAGAAACTCTTCAAACAGGAAGTGTTTACAAAGTACAAAAAAGAAGAACCATGATAAATATTCTGATTTTACTCAACCATTAATTCTCAAAATAATCTGACTTATCTCATCGTATGGAATAAAACTTACTTAAGCAATAATTTATTTATTTATTTATTTGTATTGTGATTACTTATTACTTATGGAGTATATTGTGAATACATTGAGAACAGGAAGTGAACAAAATTTTTAGCAACTGTTATGTAAAGAAAAGGGGTAGGATTAAATAAGCTCGGCTTCTTCCTCCTCCTTTTCGAACATGTTGAAAAGAGAAACTGGAAATTGTGATGTATCATGTTGTATGCTTGCATGTTCGAAATAAACTCAAACTCAAACTCAACTCAAACTCATATTAAACTCACTAAAACACTAGCAACACAATAGAAAGATAAGGGATTTCCAAGAATTATCCTAGTAAATGTGTCTAAAAACATCTGAATCCGTCCCAATGCAATCGCGTTTCTTTTCCTAGTCCGTCTTTATCGATATCCCCAAACACGAAACTTCATCCTCGCTCAAATTAATGGGGAAATTGTCGTTTTCTCGGTCCGAATAGCTCTTTTTGTTAGAGGCTCCCATTATAAACAATGTGAGGATGTGAGGAGCCATCAACATGTGGCGTCATCGTCTGCGACTTCCGGATAAAGGCAGGGCTTTTCTGTTAGCGACCAAAAGTTGCGAACTTTATCGTGGATGTTCTCTACTAAATCCTTTCAGCAAAAATATGGAAATATCGCGAAATGATCAAGTATGACACATAGAATGGACCTGCTATCCCCGTTTGAATAAGAACATCTAATTTCAGTAGGCTTTTAAGTAGTCACAGCTGTAGTTACTCAATTGATATAATAAATCAAGAACATCTTAAACCACGAATAAAATGGAAAATTGTCCAAAACCAATCAAAGACAGTATCATAGGAAAATAGTCAAATTTTTACTTTGTGAACAACCGTTATAATAAAAGTAGACGTCGCTCAGCACAGTGAAAAAATTAAAGCGTTACAACAGGTATAGCTCCCTTTATAATATAATTTTTATAAAGTAACAACATTATAACATGATCTTTAGTTGTGAAGGCCACATTCACCATGTGGTGCCTTGAAAACCTCTCAAGGCCTTAGTGGCCACACGCGTGAACAGAACCTTTTAGCTCTTAGTTCTAAAATTGTGTACACTACTGCAGTGGTTCTCAACCTTTTTGCAATTAAAGTACCCACTAATAAGAGCAAATCATTTTTGGTTGAAAAAAAGAGATGAAGTAAAATACAGCACTATGTCATCAGTTTCTGATATATTCAATTGTATAACAGTGCAAAATATTGCTCATTTGTAGTGGTCTTTCTTGAACTATTTGAAAAAAAAACAACTAAAAACTTGTTGAAAAATAAACAAGTGAATCAAGTATATATATATAAAAAATGTTTCTACACATAGAAGTAATCATCAAATCAAAGCGCCCTCTTTGGGGATTGTAATTGAGATCCATCTGGATTCATGAACTTAATTCTAAACATTTCTTCACCCAAAAAATCTTTAACGTCAATATTTATAGAACATGTCCACAAAAAATCTAGCTGTCCACACTATCATTGTTGTATTTTTTTCCCCACAGTTTATGAACTTACATTCATATTTTGTTGAAGTATTATTCAATAAATATATTTATAAAGGATTTTTGAATTGTTGCTATTTTAAAAAAGTCTCACGAACCCCTTGGAACACCTTCAAGTACCCCCAGGGGTATGCGTAACCACATTTGACAACCACTGCACTACTGAATTGAGGTCTTATGGCCCTTATGTTGACACTTATACTGCCATCTGGTGGTGTCAGGGGAGTATAACATACAATGGAATTTTAGGGGAGAAAAAAAAAAAAGTGTAAAAAATAAGATTGTGCATGTCACTAAACATGGAAGTACACGGTCTGTTACTTAGACGAAGAACGCAATATAAAAAATGATTCTTAGTTTTTCATTCTAACTAGGGGTCCAATAAGCTCAAATAGCAAAGAGAAATAAAAAAGGATGTAAACAAACAGCTTGGGTATTAGGTTAATTTATACAATATTTTAATTGTTTTTTTTAAAGAAATGTGTATTGAAGTGTTAGCAAAGTGCTCATGTTAAGGAGAAAAAGACAGACAACATAACTTTTCAACAATTTTATTGTGTTTTTAGAAAAACAACCATTTTAATCAAAGAGACCAAAGCCCATGTCGTCATCCGACTCCTCCGACTCTTCCTTCTTCTCTTCTTTCTTCTCGGCCTTGGCTGCAGGGTCAAAGATGGATCGAGAGTTAGGTCAAGTACAAAAAAAAGGATTCAACTCGCATCACAACTGGTTTATTCACCTGGGGCATCTGCAGTGGCGGCGGCACCTCCAGCAGCAGGGGCTGCAGCGGCGGCGGCGGGAGCTCCACCCCCAGCACCGACGTTGGAGATGAGGCTGCCGATGTCTACGCTGGACAGAGCCTGGAATGCATCACATTCATTAGCTATCATTGAACGTGTGCTGTGACACTTGCAGGTGTTTACTCACTTTGGCGAACAGACTGGGCCAGAAAGGCTCAACGGTCACTCCAGCAGCCTTGATCAAGGCGTGGAGCTTGTCCTCCTGCAGGCAAATATATTGGTGAATCACAATAAAGAGCATTATATGTATTGTTCAGTTGCTTTTAAAGGCCTACTGAAACCCACTACTACCCACCACACAGTCTGATAGTTTATATATCAATGATGAAATATTAACATTGCAACACATGTCAATACGGCCAGTTTAGTTTACTAAATTACAATTTTAAATTTCCCGCAGAGTTTTTTGTTGAAAACGTCGCGGAATGATGAGGCTTGACGTCTCGGGTTGGAGGGGACATATTAGCCCAGCACCACACACGGCTAAAAGTAGTCTCTTTTCATCGCATCATTACACAGTATTTTGGACATCTGTGTTGCTGAATCTTTTGCAATTTGTTCAATTAATAATGGAGACTATAAAGAATAATGCTGTTGGTGGAAAGCGGTGGATTGCAGCTGGCTTTAGCACTGAAACACAGCCTGTGTTTCTTTGTTTGTTGTGACACCAACAGAGCGGTCAGGCAAACGTGTTTCTCTACGTCAACCAGCAAGTCTTTGGATGGGAAAATTGTGATATTAAGTCGGCTCTTACCGGGGGGACTTCAGTTGATTATGAGACTTCCTCCTGCAGCTCAAAAAGGCAGCTGTGATCTTGGCCCTTCCATTGGCTTCTCTGAGAGACCCTGGCGTTCACCGCAGCCATCCGACTTTCAGGTATGACCTTACAATCTCACTAAAACTAACAGTCATCATTGTCACCGACGTCCCACTGGGTGTGAGTTTTCCTTGCCCTTATGTGGGCTCTACTGAGGATGTCGTAGTGGTTTGTGTTGCGGTTTGTGCAAACCTTTGAGACACTAGTGATTTAGGGCTATATAAATAATCATTGATAGATTGATAAAACACTATTAAAACTACAAGCAGATAAGGGATCTTCCAGAATTATCCTAGTAAATGTGTCTAATTACATCTGAAACGGTCCCACTGCCACCGCCTTGAACCGCGGAGCTTTGTCCTGGTGGAGCGCGTGACTTTCCTCATAGACTCTGGCGTCAACACACCCGTGGCCACACCCCTCCAACTTTCAGGTACTGTATAATCTCACTAAAACAATAGGCAGATAAGGGATTTTCCAGAATTATCCTAGTTAATGTGTTTAATGTAATCTGAATCGCCTTTATTCATTTTTTTCTATTCCTTCACTCTAAATTTCCTCATCCACGAATCTTTCATCCTCACTCAAATTAATGGGAAACTGCTGGAGGCTATGATTATTAACAATGTGAGGAGCCTACAACCCGTGACGTCACGCGTACGTAGTCTATTACTTCCGGTAAAGGCAAGTGTTTTGTATTAGCGACCAAAAGTTGCGAACTTTATCGGCGATGTTCTCTACTAAATCCTTTCAGCAAAAATAAGGCAATATCGCGAAATGATCAAGTATGACACATAGAATGGACGTGCTATCCCCGTTTAAATAAGAAAATCTAATTTCAGTAGGCCTTTAACATGTGATAATACACAACCATGCTTGATGCATTCACACGCGGTAGTAAACGAAGCAAGACATGAGGCACTGATGACGTATTCAAAATGCGACGTTTTTTGAAAATAAACGTAGTAGTCGTTTAAAAGCTGGTTAGGATCAAATGTAGTTTAAACAGTTTACCAAGTGGTCTTCCATACTACAAGTAGGCATAACTTATCATTTACAACCAACATGGCGCCTAAAGCCGCTCGTAACAATACAGGAGACACACTTTTCCTATCTTCCTGACATACAACGTTGCTTTCACAGCGCGTTTATGGTAAGTTTTAATTCATAGTGGAACCAGACATGACTGAAAATGACCAACATAGCGGTGGGCACCGAGCGGGACACTTACGGTGACCGTGACTTCATCGTCATGGAGGATGAGGGCCGAGTAAATACAGGCGAGCTCAGACACGGAGGCCATCGTAGATGTTTGATTTGACGTTTGCGGCGTCGGATGCCTAAATTGGAGGGTGCTAGTCGCCGGATTGCGGGCCTTAGCTTCGGGTGAAGAACCGAGCACCTTAGGCAAGTTGACTTCCTGCAGTGTGAAAGGGAAGGGAGGGGGCGGAGGTGGATATTTATAAACTACGTCAGCAGTGCGGATATGACGTTTTGACGATTCGACAAGTGAGAGCCAATGATAAGAGGAAGCAAGACGGAACCCACCAGCTGGCGCGTGTGCGTGTTTTTCCCCGTTTTTTTTATTTAAAGAAACACATTAATTGAAAGAAATAAAATAAACATAAATTGATTTTCTTGGAGCGAAATTAACGTATGTAATGTGAAATTGTTAAATGATTCCATCCATCCATTGCTACCGCTTGTCCCGTTTGGGGTGGCGGTGGGTTCTGGAGACTATCTCAGCTGCATCAATTTATTTAGTTGTAAAAAGAAGGCTACTGTACGAGTTTTTTCACCCCACTGTTCTTTGTTCAAACAAATTCAGAAAACATAATTTGGATTCTTCTTGCTGCCAAAATTCACTTAAGTAAAGTTGAATAAAGATTAATTACATAATAGTTGTTTAATTTATTAAATCGTGAAAAGTGGGCTAATGTACGTGTATTTCTGTTCTTTATTAAAAAAAAGAAATCAGATAAAAATGTTTTTGTACCAAAATTAACTAATGCAATTTTGAATAAAGATTAAATACAAAAAAGTCATTTAATTAGCCCTGCGATGAGGTAGCGACTTGTCCAGCGTGTACCCCACCTTCCGCCCGATAGTAGCTGATAGGCGGCAGTGCCCCCCGCGATCCCAAAGGGAATAAGCGGCAGAAAATGGATGGATAGTTATTTAATTATTAGATCTTATAAATGTATAATGAAATATTGAACCTGCTTAATGAAGATGTAATGAGCATTCATTGATTTAATGAAAATCAGTATATTATTTAGCCCAAATTAATTCATTAAGTGTGTTTATTGTGCAAGTGTAAACAAACTAAAGTGATGTTCTTCAATTTAAATTTGAGCATGTTCAAAATAAATTAAATAATTGCTCTCATGTATTGGCTTTAAATTTAATCTGCAAAAATGTGGCATTTGCTTCTGCAAACATTGATGTATTCAAATAACGTTCTTTCATTTTGGATTTTGCAAACAAAATATGTTTCAAATCCATCCATCCATCCATTTTCTACCGCTTATTCCCTTTTGGGGTCGCGGGGGGCGCTGGCGCCTATCTCAGCTACAATCGGGCGGAAGGCGGGGTACACCCTGGACAAGTCGCCACCTCATCGCAGGGCCAACACAGATAGACAGACAACATTCACACTCACATTTACACACTAGGGCCAATTTAGTGTTGCCAATCAACCTATCCCCAGGTGCATGTCTTTGGAAGTGGGAGGAAGCCGGAGTACCCGGAGGGAACCCACGCATTCACGGGGAGAACATGCAAACTCCACACAGAAAGATCCCGAGCCTGGATTTGAACCCAGGACTGCAAATCATTTTACATATTCAGTCAGTTTTATTTCAGTTCACATAATCACACGAGAGTCCAGTAAAATCATTCAAAAAACATTAAAGTTGGAAGAGAAAACCTGCGCTTACTTTATTAAAGGAAAAAAAACATTTTTGAAAGATTACAAGAGACTGTAATGTGACAATTAATACTTTCTTTCCTTGTGTGTGTCCCTTTCAGTGCCCGTTTGAAACCCATCAGTGTCAGTATGTACAAGTCCTCTCATGTTTGGCACTCATGTGTTTTCCTGTTTGTGATATGTTAAAAAAAATACTTGTGCAACATGGGATTAGGTGGCAACAAAAACACAATTAGGATCATTTTAAGCACCTCACATGATCAAGATAACTGTTGTCTAAAAAATAATTCTCAGAAAAATGTCCTCTTACAGTCTGGAAAACAAAAAACATAGAAAAGTTCCTCTTTAGTCCTTGTGAGTCTTCCTTTTGGGTTTGTCGTCATATGAAACACCATATTCGTTAACTCTGGTCTTGTCCACTGGGTAGAGCCTGTGTGTGAGAGACGTTAAAAACGAGTCGTTTGCATCAAGAAGAGCAACGTGTGTGACTGTGTGTTGTGTTCTTGTATTACCATCGCTGGTAGAGGTAAACGAGAAACACAACGTCGTCTCGGAAACAGGCCAATCTGTGAGACGTGGGCATGGTGATGATGAAGGCAAACACATCATCGATGAACGTGTTGAATGCCTGAAAACCATAAACAGAATTTCAAGAGAACAGTAACTTTTCCCCCCCAACAACCGGTTTGGTCTCATGAAATTTTGACCTTTTCCTCAAAAATGTAAAAACTTAATACTCAAAAATTCAGCTTTTTTTTCCCCTCGTAAAAATATTACTATGTTTTCATCATAATGCATTTAAATTCTCATTAAATTCCAATCGCGACCACGAAGGGAATAAGCGGTAGGAAATGGATGGATGGATGTTTGTCGTCATTTTAAGATGTTATTCTTGTAAAACCCTAACTTTATATAAATATTACAACATTACAAATTTCATAACTTTTTTTGCAAAAACACTTCTCTCCCATAAAAATACTATTTTATTCTACTTTTTTAAATGACTCAATTCTTTCAGAATTTAGCATTTTTATCCTTGTGATACTCTCCCCGTCAAATTCTAACTTTATTCTAATAGAAACATCAATCAATCAATGTTTATTTATATAGCACTAAATCACAAGTGTCTCAAAGGGATGACATTGCTTGTCCCTCTAATATTACTGTTTTCTGATAATATTGAAACTTAATTCCTATCAAATTAAAAAATCTTGTAATAATATTTGGACTTTGTTCAAGTTAAATTTTTTAAATCTCTATTTATGTAAATCTCAGACCTTTTATTCAACCTTTTTAAGACAATTTAACTGAAAGCAATGAAATTTTCCTCATTATATTACAACTGTATTTATTATTCATATTTTTTTTGCAACTAAAGACCCGCTAATTTAATGTAATATTCATCAAGAATGTTTCCCTGTATTCTTGCCAATATTACCACTTTTTGTCAGTAATAGTGCAGTTTTACGTTGGGAGAGTGGCCGTGCCAGCAACCTGAGGGTTCCTGGTTTAATCCCCACCTTCTACCAACCTCGTCACGTCTGTTGTGTCCTTGAGCAAGACACTTTATCCTTGCTTCTGATGGGTGGTGGTTAGGGCCTTGCATGGCAGCTCCCGCCAGCAGTGTGTGAATATGGAAATAGTGTCAAAGCGCTTGGAGTAGATAAGTGCTATACAAGGATAACCCATTTATTGAATGTAAAATGATAAGTTTTTATCACACCACTTTGAGGTAATTTTGATGAACTTATGACTATTATTTTTTTTTTTTTTAAACTTAATTTTTGTCAAATTAACATAAACCATGTGTTACTATGGCTTTACTTCCATTAGTATTAGTTTTATTTTATTTGTTAAATAAAATTTTAACTTTATCTTAGTGTCATTAGGTTTGTACTTACAGGTGTTGTATGTTACCAATTGTGTGTTTTCACCTTGTACATGAAGGCCTTCCAGGGCAGGTGGGCCACTGATTTTAACTGTTAAAAAAAATATGAAATTAATGTTTAAAATCCAGAATGCTACAAACAAATATGAGTTATGTGTAAACAGACTTTGTAGTTGACAAACAGTTGAGGAAGCATGAAGAGGAAGCCAAAGGCGTAGACACCTGCAGCGTAGCACACATGCATTATTAATATTATAATAGACATTAATGTTAAATAATGACCTTTAGCGTTATAAGGAGATCTTACCGTTCACTAAGCTGTTTATGAGCCACGAGTACCAACTGCAAGAAAAGCACAAGCAACGTCAACGAGGATGACATCATGCATTCAACCCTCAGTGTGTGAACGCACCTCTTGTATCGTAGGAATATTAGCGCGTACAAAGCTCCCCCCAAGCACAGCGGGTAGAGAAGGTACGACAGGTACTTCATAGCCTGGAAGAAAGGACACACCACCTAATTATTAGGCACTGTACAACTGGAAGTCAAACATTTTCTTACCAGAGTGTCGTACTCTTCTGTTCTTCTCTCCGACTCGTCTAGTTTGCCAAACTCCAAAGAAAAAGAAGGATAAGAAAATGTTTTCTATACGGATTTTACCCCAATGTATAATTTTGTCCACCAAGAAAAAACATCTAAGTCATCTTATGTTTGGGTCTATTATTGTATCTGTGTTAAAACCAGCAGGTGACACCAAATCACTTTTCCTTTAAGTGAGACAGAGGTTTAGTGTTTATTTTTTTAACTTGGAAAAACAAATAATAACAACAAGGTTTGTATTATATTCAACATGTATTTAATGTAACTTGCAAACAGGCAGATGATTTTTTCCAGCAGCAAAAACTATAGTTTTTCTCCTTTGGAAAAATGTGTTAAAAAAGATGGGTTAACTTATATTTTGACTTTACAAATGAACACATGCAAACCAGCAAGCGGCGGAAAAATCACTTGCCCCCCCAAAAGAGTTATAGCTTGTATTTCCACTTTTAAAAAGTGTAAAAAAGATGGGTCGTCTGATATTCAGAGTCTACGAATGTAGACGTGCAAACTTGCAGGTGGCGCCTAATAATTTTTCTCCCAAGTCAGTAAAGATTTTTTTTCCATTTAAAAAAATTCTGAAAAAAAAAGGGTTGTCTTCTTATCGGGGTCTAAATATATTTATATATGCAAATCAGCAAGTGCCGCCATATGACGTCTCTGCTGAGGGAGTCAAGAGTTTTTTTTCCTGGGGCAAAGAATTGTTTTCACTTTGAAAAAAAAAGTATTGAAAAAGATGGGTCATTATATAGCCAGCAGGTGGCGACAAATTACATCTCCGCCAAACCTTTTTTCCAGGGGCAAAGCCAGCATCATTATGCAAATCAGCAGGCTTCTCCTGGGGAAAGTCAGAGCTTTTCTTTTGGTCACATTTAGTCTTAAAATATTGTTGTCAAAGTCTTGAAAAAGTAGAGTCGTTTTATATTCGAGTCACTTCTTCCCATTCCCAGCTTTAGGTACTGTACATATTGAAACCTACCAGGAATGTTGGTTTTCCTCCTTTCCAGAACACTTGAATCTTCAGGGCCTTCTTCACTTTCCACACCTGAAACGATCGTCCAGTATTCCAAACATCCAACCATAACATATCACAGCATCTCTTAAGTCGGAACAAGGTATTTTCTTAAGGAACAAATCAATAATGTTACCGAGTGGCCGTGCGCAGCATTCAGAGAGCTCGAGTGACAAATGTGCGCTCACCTCAATAACAGAGCCGACACCGGCGGGGATGAGGACCAGCAGGCTGGTTTGCTCGTCGAACAAGTAGAGGAAGATGACGATAGTGCTGAAGCAACGCCACAACACTGCAAAAAGACATGAGTATATCGTTAATAACAACAGTACATTGCTGCAAAAACACATGCACAGAATACAAAAGTAGTAAATGAATCAAATAAATATAAATACGAGAGGGACAAGCGGTAGAAAGTGGATGGATGGACATAATTGTCATTCTGTGGTGTTGGATCATTTTAATCTTATAGCGCTAAATAAGGTATATGCTCTTCTTGTCTTGTGAACTGTTTGACCAGAGTGGCAGGTTTCATATTCCTTTCTGAAAAGCAATTTTTTGGAATAACTATTGGCTAACTAGAAATTTCATTGCGAGATTAAATGTAGTGATTTTTGTAATCCAGCAGATGCTGCCATTATGAAACAGCAACACAGTATCAGCGCAGTGTCAATACAGCCAGTGAGTGTGCCACACACTCACTGGGGTCTCATTTACCCATCACTTGTCAGTAGTCTATAACAGCCTATATTAGACGCATTCCATTATAAGTGTCTTTTTTAAGTCTGTCATAAATGTAATTATTTTGGGTGACGGTGGAAAAGACTGCATTTTATAAATCTATATTTTTTTTGTGTTCCTCACACAATATTAACTTGTATTAGTTTATTTTGGCAGCCATTTTTTTATGTGTTGTGTGCCTTTTCCAGAAATGCTTTTCTTTATGCTTCAAATTGTTTCTCAAACTTACGAGCGTTACAGTGCCACCTGTTGTTTTAGTGTGTACATGGCAGTGTTTACAGAACATGCATTAAAAACAAAACAGTGAGTGTATTTTAAAAAGAAATTCCACTGTACATATTAACAAATTTGATGTTGCCTACCTGCTTTGCTCGACATTCCCACCATGCTTTTCTTCTGTTTCCAGAAGCTGATGTCGTTCTTAAAGGCCAGGAAGTCGAAAAGGAGCTACGTACATAAACAACAAAACAAAACCCTGATTTAGATTAGCATTAATACGATCGTACATCTTGAAGACGCACATACGTGGAAAGCGGCCACAAAGAAGGTCAAAGCCAGAAAGTACAAGTTGGTGTCTGTGAAGATCCCTTTAATCTCGTCGGCGTCCTTCTCGGTGAAGCCTGCGGCCGCCGAGAAGAAGCATAAAGCGAACGGTGTGACAGGTGAAAATGCTTGGAGAGAGCGTGACATACCAAACTGCTGCAAGGAGTAGACTGCATCCTGCATGTGGATCCAGAACCTGAGTCGTCCCAGAGAGATGACATCATAGGTAATGGTCAGCGGCAGCTCCATGGTGGTCCTGTTTATCTCCTGCACAAAAACATACCCTCACTTGAAATTTTATGTGCGCTCCAAAGCAACATGTGATGCCATTACCAGCAGGTCCTTGACGCGGTTGCTGAGCTCATCAACAAACAGCAGAGGTAGATATACCATCTTCTTGCCGTTTTGGAACCTAAAACAAGCAATCTTAATCTCATCATTGTTATATTTGTTGTATTTTGTTTGTTTTTTCTCTCAGGCTTACACGCGTAGATATCGGTGCACGTCGCTTGGAAGGGATTCCCTGTCGAACACAAAGTGGTCGCCCACAATGTTGAGCGTCAGGCGGGTGCGCCAGTGGGAGACTAGCTGATCGGATGTGGCGGCTCCTCCCCCTTCTCCTGTAGGACCACCATCGCGTTGTTTCCTCTGATGCTGGGTCTCTTCTGCTGCACCCTACACGGTAAAAACAATATAGACAAGTTCTCCTGCTTTATAAAAAACAACAGAATTCCCATCATGTAGGACAACACAAATTTCTATATGATTATGCATAATTAGGCAAGGACCGGTTATTAAAGGTGACTATTTTTTTTAAATTAGTCAATCAAAACTCATCAAATAGGTGGGTTGCAATCATGTTGGCTGGAGCACACCAAGTAACTTTGTGTGGCTGAATCAGTAGAGATTGAGGTTTATTTTGTAAGGGTTAGAGGCAAATAAAAAGCAGCCATGTAAATTAAAAAAAAAAAATGGGATGGAGTGGATTTTAATACTCTTAAGAAAATATATTTCAAATAGATTAAAACCATTTATCATCACCAAGAGGTTACCAATTACTGCTACCTCACTTCACTTGACACTTACGGTATTTAGAGAAAAAAAGATTGGCAGCACATCATGTCTTTACACCTGGAGGGGTCCAAAAATTATGCATTAATCCGTGAAACACAAAAGTTGGACTCATTGGCTAAGTAACGTGTTTGATTGACGTAACGAGTAAAGTGCTGCTGTGATCGTGACGCTAATGAGAAAAAGGATGAGTTTGTTTTCAATTGATTTCCTGCTACAAATATTAGTCTTATCTACAATTCATGTCTGCAGTTCTTTTTATGATGTGAGGTTTATTTTGTCATTTAGCTGTGTATGTCCCTGTTGTTCAGCATGGATCTTTGCTAGAGATGTCAAGATATAGCATATGCTGGTGAGTCTACAAATGATGTTTTATTCATCTAGTTTAATACCATTAAGGATATTTTCTTGATGCTAACAAATACCACCAAATACGCTACAATGTGGTCATACATGTCGACTTTCCTGCACAACCACAACAAAGGTTCTAGTTTATTACAAGGACTTAACATGACGTTAGTTTATTTGCACAAGCAGGTCTTCGTAGTTAAACTTAGGCATAGCAACCCCAAAATAACAAAAAACTAATTCAATATCTTGTCCTTTCTTTCTTTATTTATTATTATTATTTTTTAATGAATTTATTAATCAATCCAACAAAACAACACATAATAATGCAATCAAATTCCTAAACCAAACCCGACCAAGCAACATTCAGAATAGCAATAAACAGAGCAATTGAGGACACACAAACATGACACGGTACAATCTAAAAGTAGTGAAACAAAAATGAATATGATCAATATTAGTAACAATTTCAAAAGAGCAGTGATTAAAAATCCCTCATTGATATTATCATTAAAAACGTTAATTAAAAAAAAAAAAATGAACAATGCATCGCATATCATAAGCTTGATAACACACTGTGTCCAATATTTTACACAAAGATATAATAAGTCATATTTTGGTTCATTTAATACTTAAAACAAATTTCAATAATGGGTCCCATATTCCAATATATGACTCATTATTATCTAAACTAAATCCATTTTTTTCTACTGATATCATCTCCATAGCTTGTGTATACCAGTCAGTATGAGTTGGACTATAAACATCTATCCATTTTTTAAATATGACCCTTTTTGTTATTATGCATATTGAAAGAAATGCATTTTTACTCTTTGATGACACGTTACTAAATTGATGGAGATCCCCAAGAATATAAGTTTGCAATGTCATTGGGAATTTTATATTAAGGAATGTGATTGCTTCTTTTGTTGTTTTCAACCATAACTCTTTTATTCTCTGACATTCCCACAATAAATGAAGAGTTCCCTCAGCTGCCCGACACTTCGTACATTACTTGCTATCTACTACACCAATTTTAAACAGCTGAGAAGATGTAAAATACAATCTATTCAATATGTTAAATTGAGTCAGCTTATCTTTAATGTTTCTAAAGGGCTTATTGGCATTTTTCCAAATATTCCATTCCATGAAGTCTCTGTCATCTAAAATGTTTAAGTCCATCATCCATTTCCGAACACATTCATCATTTGCATTTCTAGTGTGGTGTTCATTTATTATTCCATAAAATAGTTTAATTTCCTAAATGTATCTTGATTAAAAAGTGCATCTTCCAGTTCATGACTATTTAAAGACATACTATCAGAGGATATGCATTTATTTACAGCGTGTTTTAAAGAGATAAAATTAAAAAAATGATTTTTGGGAACATTATATTGATCAACTAAATCATTGAACGGTTTAAAATATTTTTTTATCAATAATATGATGAGGTTTAGTAATACCTCTGTCTTTCCATGTTGTCCATTTAACCACATTTTTATTAATTTTGATATTAGGATTGTACCAAAGTGGTTGATTTACAGATGTCATAGGGTTGATTCCTAGTATTTTCTGACACAGTTTTAGAATGTTAAAAGTGGCTTCTATTGGGCTCTGCCTCAATTCGTTAGGTATTTTTTTAATATAATATAAACTCCCCACATCAATGTCCAAATTCATTAACATATGTTTTTCTATGTTGATCCAGTCCTTATCTGCAGAAGAATGAAATAAGTGGCTTTTTTGTTCACAACCGAAGGAGATATAATAATGTAAGAAGTTAGGTAATTGTAGTTCTCCTTTATCTTGTGTACAAGACAACCTTAAGTATGAGCATCTGGCCTTCTTTCCACACCATATAAAATGTGGTATCATTGTATGTATTTTCTTAAACCAACTTTTATTAATTAGGACAGGCATCATTTTCAGTATGTAATTAACTGCTGGCAGTATACTCATTTTTACTATGTTCACCCGACCCCAAAGTGATATTTGAAGACGTGACCAGCGTTCCATTTTGGATTCTATCTTATTTTTTAAATGTTTAAGATTTAGATCTCTGCTTGTATAAAGGTTTGGTGTAACATGTAGTCCTAGATATACGATTTCTGCCTCTTTCCATTTAATTTTGGAGTTCTGAACTTGTGATTTCTTGCAGTGTTTATTAAGTGGTAATATTTCACATTTGTCCCAATTGACCTTATACCCTGATAAACAGCCGTATTCAGTGATGACATTATTGACATAGTGAAGAGAGAAGTTAACATGTGACAGGTAGAGAATTATGTCGTCACAATACATCGATAGCTTATTATACTGAGAGACAATTTTTATAGCATGAATATTATTTTCACTTCTTATTTTTGCAGCTAAGGTATCAATAACCAAATTATATAATAATCCAGATGCAGGATATCCCCGTTTTACTCCTCTTTTTAACAAAAAAGGTTCTGAAATATGATTATTGGTTTTGACTGATGCCATGGGCATTGTATAAAATTATCCCCAAATCCAAATTTACGTAATGTGCAAAACATAAATGACCAGTTTTTGCAGTCGAATGCCTTCTCCGCATCAACAGTACATACTGCTTTAGGACTAGGGAGACTTCTAGCATAGTGAATAACATTAAACGATTTCCTTGTACGGTCTGAAGATTGTCGCCCTACCATGATGCCAGTTTGGTCAGTATGAATTAACTTTCCTTTTACATTTGATAATCGTGTGGCTAAGATTTTTGCTAAGATTTTATTGTCCATATTGGCTAGGGATAAAGGACGATAATTACTGCAAATCAATGGGTCTTTATCCTTTTTATGTATTAATGAGATATGAGAAAAATTGAAGGTTGGAGAAAACAATTGTTTATTAAATGAAGATTGGTACATTTGTAATAATAGAGGAGACAAATCTTCACTGAATATTTGATAACATTCTGTATTGTAGCCATCAAGGCCAGGAGATTTATTTTTTGCAAATTAATTTATAGCTTTTTGAATTTCCATTAATTGTATAGTGATTTTTTTGTCATGCTCTGATAAGGAGGGCAGTTGTATTGCGTTTAAATATGACTGCATAGCTTCTATGCTACAATCTTTCTCGGGCTTATATAGATTTGTATAAAATTTTCTAAAGGTTTCATTGATTTGCTTGGGATAAATAGAAATACTACCATCTGAAAGTTTAATATTAGATATATGATTTCTAGTCATCTGCTTCTTTAATCTTAATGCAAGGAGCTTTCCAGCTTGCTCGCGTATTCGTGAAACTTTAATTTTTCCCTATTAGTTTTATATTCAACCTTCTCCTTTATTATTATATCATATTCCATTCTTTGTTTGCAAAGTTTGATCCATGTTACCTGATTAAACTGTTTTGACAATGTGTCCCTCAAATGTTTGATTTCATTCAATTATTCATTTTCTTCAGCACGTTGTTTTTTATTCTTAAAGCTTGCAATCCTAATAAGTTCTCCTCTTACACAACACTTAAGTGCTTCCCATATTGTGGAGATGTCAGAAACAGAATCCTGGTTATTTTTAATAAAATCTGAAATAAATTCTTTAATATGTAATTTATTTTCCTCACTTTCTAATAAAGAAATATTTATTTTCCACTGTTTGAATTGGAAAGCGACCGGAGGAAAGTTTGTGTTGATTTGAATTGGACTATGAACAGAAATAATTATTGGGTGAATTTTAGCCTGCAAGTTTTCTACAATTGCCTTAGGAACAAATAACATATCAATCAATTCTTGAAAATGACTGATGTCTGTTTGAATAAAAAGTGAAATCCTTCTCATATGGATTTAAGGTTCTCAAAATATCTATTAGGTTATGAGTTTGCATTCATTTCAGAAGAGAGAAAACTGATTTCTTGAGTTTAACAATCTTACCAGATTTATTGTTAAATTTAGATCTCCACCCATAATAATATCAGAATCAACGTAATCTGCCAATTTGAGTTCCATGTCACCAAAGAAAGAAGGTTTATCATCATTGGGTGCATATAAGTTTTCCTTTCTTTATGTTTAGTTTTGCTATCAAACACTACGAGTACAGTAGAGAATACACTCAATTGCATCAAAGAAAGTTAAACAAATCAAATGTTCAAACATTTTACAAAGCAATCGCTGCAGACACAAGCGCACGACTGTACTCCACAAGTGATATTTTTAAAAGCTGCTCCCTTCGACGCACTTTTATTTTTTCCTGACTTTATTACTTTTATGAACCACTTCTTTCAGGACTTCATGAAAGCATTTTTTTCTGCCTATTTTGATATTTTAAATCTTACTAAGAAGTGTATTTTTTAAAACAAATTATTTATGTTGTGATAGTTATTGCATCCAATTTTTTTTTTTTTAAATAAAATATTTTTGTCACTTGAGTTGCAGTTTTAGCAACAGTAGACTACATTAAGAACTACACTGTTTTGATTTACTTAGAAATAATTATGTTATTTTTTGTTATCTATTTTAAATACATATGCTCCACTTTCATAATGTTCTATTATACTGTTTCAAAATGACTGTTTAGCTCAGGGGTGTCAAACTGCTTTTTATTGAGGGCCACATAGCAATTATGGCTGCTCTCAGAGGGCCGGTAAACAGCAAATATATATGAATATAAACATTAACAGCCTTGCTACACAATTTGCATAAGAAACTGTTTTAGATTATTCTATTTTTACTAACAGCTTTGAAATTGTAAGTAAAAGTGACAAGCAGATATTAAAATATGTATTTTTTTAAAGCCCCACCCCAAAAGTTATTGGGAAATCTTACTGCAAAATCAGATCTGGCTTTGAGTTTGACATGTGGTTCAGCGGTCTATTTTTGTCTTTTCAATAAAAACATTTCAAATTGAGGCATTTTCAAGCTGCAATTATATTAGTAAACCGTGAAACTGTGACATATTTGCCTCAGGTTAACATACCGTCAGATCTCATTCCGGCCAATGCCTATACTGTATTTAATAATAGTATCTTATAAAATAACCTCAACAACAAAGGTGTTAAATGCTTGATATATAGAACACCAAAATCAAAAACTTCTGCACTAAACTGCAAAGAGAACAGAGCGTTAACTGGATGCAGCTCCTTAGAGTACAAGGTTTGGCATTCTTTGACCCGCATATTTTGTTTCTCTGCTTTAAACTGTAAATATATATATATTTTTATCGTTTAATAGCTCTATATTGCACCACATAGCATCAACAGAACCAATGTGGTAATAGCGGCAAGGAGCAAACTGCTCAGTCACCATTATACTGCTCATTGTAAACAACAGTATGCACAACTTTTACACCTAGGGCACCAATTTTAAATGCATGCAGATACAACTGTTCAACACAATTTAAATGGTAGTTTATCTTGTGGAGTTCATAAACATTTAACTGTGTCACATTTGTGCTGCATTGATCAGATCCATACCTTTGTTTGGTCCTCTCTGGATATGAGGGAGATTTCAGGTAGTTTGGGCACCATGTAGGTAGTGAGCTGAGCCACCAGGTGCACCTGGCGCGGATCCTGCCACGGAGTCACGCCGGCTTGATGGATGAACACCAGTGCATACAGCGTCCCGTTGCTGCGTGTCTTCTTAGGCAAAGACACGTTTATCATCCTGAAGAAGGATGAAAGTAATATTAAGGATGTTGGTGCATTTTGGTTAGGAGACTTGCACTGAAAAAGGTGTGCTGCAGACCTCTCAAACTTGTCTTGTACATCAAAAATCTCCTCCTTATGGATGAGGGTGTGCCCACCGTCTGCGTTGGGCTGAGAGGCAGAGTAGATGCTCATCTGACAAACACACAGATAAGATGATAGCATACAGGTCCTGGGATCACAGATTACAGCACACATTCCTTACCTGGAGCTTAGGCATTTCCGCCAGGTAAGGTGAGATGCAGTTGGCGCCATTGGGCGGGTCGCAGGGTTTGGTGTACACGATGCCGTACATCACCCAGCAGGTGTGTAGAACGTACACCACAAACACGCCCACCACCAGGGTGGTAAAGGAAGATTTTAGGAACATGGTGGCGCTCTGTGGCGTTTGTCCTCGTCTCCCCTGGCTAGCTGGAGGGCGGGGCCATGAGTCTGAGGGAGAGTTAGCATGTGTGTAAACAATAAGCATGTCAATTAATATTTGTTGAACCAGCTCATCTGGTTGAGCAAAAAAGGGAAAACATGATGTCGCTGTGTAGATTTTAAAGGCCTACTGAAACCCACTACTACCGACCACGCAGTCTGATAGTTTATATACCGTATTTCCTTGAATAGCCGCTGGGGCACTAATTTAAAACCTCTTCTCACTCCTGTGCTTATTCAAGGCATACGATAAAAGCAAGCAGGCACTAATAATTTTAAAACCTCTTCTCACCCGTGTTCTTACCAATGGCATCCAGTAAAAAATTGAGTGTGATAAAAAAAAAAACAATAATAGAAAAATTATTCTGCGGCCGCGGCCCGGTGGTTGGGGACCACTGCTTTACAACATGTCATCGCGCCCATCTTTACACCATGCTATCTGCGTGCCGACTGGACGCATGCATTTCGCTGCTTCTCATACGAGATTGCAATGCATACTTGGTCAACAGCCATACCGTTTACACTGATGGTTGTGATATAAACAACTTTAAAACTCTTACTAATATGCGCCACACTCTGTGAACCCACACCAAATACATTTCTGGAGAACATTGGCTCTGTAACACATTATAAACGCAACATAAGAATTACCCAGAATTACAATGCATCCATGACTCTTGGCTATATTATACACGCGCCCCCAACCCCGCCCACCTCAACCGACGCACCGAGAGAGGGGTGGGGGGCGGGGGGATTTGGTGCTAGCGAGTATAATATAGCCAAGAGTCATGGATGCACGGCATTCTGAGTAATTCTTATGTTGCGTTTATAATGTGTTACAGAGCCAATGTTCTCCAGAAATGTGTTTGTTATTCTTGTTTGGTTAGGGTTCACAGAGTGTGGCGCATATTAGTAAGAGTGTTAAAATTGTTTTATATCACAACCATCAGTGTGATCTGTATGGCTGTGGAACAAGACCCCTGGTTTACACAAAGTAAGAGAAAAAAAAAAACTCCTGCGGCATTTTGAAAATGACGGCAGGGGAAGCGTCACTCGTGACGTCACAAGTTTGACCCGGCGGTAAAAGTAAGCATGCGCTTATTAATTTGGGGAGCGACTTTGACCCGGCAGTAATTCAATGCAGGCGCGTATTACATGCCCGGCGGCTATTCAAGGAAATACGGTATCAATGATGAAATATAAACATGGCAACACATGCCAATACGGCCGGTTTAGTTTACTAAATTACAATTTTAAATTTCCCGCGGAGTTTCTTGTTGAAAACGTTGCGGAATGATTACGCGTGCGCGTGACGTCCCGGGTTGCAGGGGACATAGCGCAGCACCATTTGCGGCTAAAAGTCGTCTCTTTTCATCGCGCAATTAAACAGTATTCTGGACATCTGTGTTGCTGAATCTTTTGCAATTTGTTCAATTAATAATGGAGAAGTTAAAGTAGAAAGATGGAGGTGGGAAGCTTTAGCCTTTAGCCACACAAACACTGTGTTTCCTTGTTTAAAATTCCCAGAGGTGAAGCTTTACTATTGATCAGAGCAATCAAGCGAACATGGTTCCCGACCACTTGTCAACCGGCAGGTTTCGGTGAGAAAATTGTGGTAAAAAGTCGCCTCTTACCGGAAATCAGCTGAGATCAGCTGAGCTTGCGCCGTCCATGCAGCTGCCGTCGACTTCCCTCAGACACTGGCGTCAAAACACCCGTGAACACACCTCTGACTATCAGGTACTATTTAATCTCACTAAAACATTAGCAACACAATAGAAATATAAGAGATTTACCAGAATTACCCTAGTAAATGTGTCTAAAAACATCTGAATCCGTCCCACTGCAATCGCCTTTTTTAAAAAACGTTATTTATTTATTTATTCTTCTAGTCCTTCGCTATCAAGATCATCATCCAAGAATCTTTCATCCTCGCTCAAATTCTAGTCCTTCGCTATCAAGATCATCATCCAAGAATCTTTCATCCTCGCTCAAATTCTAGTCCTTCGCTATCAAGATCATCATCCAAGAATCTTTCATCCTCGCTCAAATTAAATGGGGAAATAGTCATTTTCTCGGTCCGAATAGCTCTGGCCGCTGGAGGCTCCCATTATAAACAATGTGAGGACGTGAGGAGCTGTCACGCCGAATTTCTTCCCCCCCACCCCCCCATTTACTTCCGGGATCACGTTTCCTCTTACGTCAGGAATATCCTCAAGTTAATTTGTCCGATTAATACAGACGTTTTGATAACGCTATATCATAAAAATACAGACGTTTTGTTAACGCTATATTATAAAAAATAAAAACAATTAAAAAAAGACAATTTACAAACAAAAGCTATGGGATGACGTAAGAGGAAACGTGACGCCGGAAGTAAATGGGGGGGCTCTTTAATTTTTTTTTATAATATAGCGTTAACAAAACGTCTGTATTTTTATTATATAGCGTTGTATTTTCATAATATAGCGTTAACAAAACGTCTGTATTAATCGGACAAATTAACTTGAGGATATTCCTGACGTAAGAGGAAACATGACACCGGAAGTAAATGGGGGGTTAGGCTTTTGTAAGGGGGAAGAAATTTGGCGTGACAGAGCCCTTACTCTTGTGACGTCAGCGACTTCCAGTAGAGGCAAGGCTTTTTAATCAGCACCAAAAGTTGCGAACTTTATCGTCGATGTTCTCTACTAAATCCTTTCAGCAAAAATATGGCAATATCGCAAAATGATCAAGTATGACACATAGAATGGACCTGCTATCCCCATATAAATAAGAAAATCTCATTTCAGTAGGCCTTTAAACAAGCTTCTAACTACAACATTTTACATATTTTCTCTGTTTGATGATATGTTTAAACACTCACTCAATCACAAAATTAGGTGCAGTTTTAAACACGGCTTCCGTAGAGCATGACTATATAGTCCAAAGGCATTGTATATGTGTATAAGCATGTCTGGTAACATGTTTTGGAGACAATAACGCCGTTAAGTAAGCACACTAACCGGTTTAGGAAGTAGAAGGCTGTCAGTGAGCGGATACTCGTAGCGCTTGCATGAGTTAGCGAGTCAACACACGGCGGTTTCCCACCGGTTCAATCACCTCGAGGACATTGTCTTTTTCTTTAAATCCCGCCGCAGCACCTCAAATGGGAACATGCGTCACACACGAATCACCCCCACGCCCGTCGTTCCATTCAGGGGAGAAAAGTCAGTCCTATATAGAGAGAAATGGATGGCAAAATAAAGGGTGAGGTGGATTTACGCTACTTCCGGTATCTACTTCCTGGTTTGGCTCATTGGTTTATCTTGCTAACGCGAGAAAAGGCGAGACTAAGAGTGGCGTCAACGTTACAGTCGGTGGTCTCAGCAGGTGATTCTGTTTCAGCCAGCGTAACTGTTAAAACTCAAACTAAAATTCAGTTTGCAGAACGAGCTTCAGTGTTCTCACGGCAGGTGGGCGAATTCTATGTTTTGAATGTTTAGGTCTATATATGTCAATATATTTAATCGGTAAAAACACACGTTGTGTAAGTTCCTTAATAATACAGTATGCAGAATGAGCTTCGGCGTTCTCACGGCAGATGGGCAAATTCTATGTTTTGAATATTTAGGTGTATATATTTCATTTGTTAACAAACACGTTGTGTAAGTTCCTTAATAAATTCGCCCAAAATGACTCCTCTGTAAACTTTTCATTAGCTACCCTCTACTATACTACTTTAGTAATACGTAAGTCGTTATCGTTTCCAATAATTTCACAACATCAAAATGCCGTGACCCGGATTCGAACCGGGGTTGCTGCGACCACAACGCAGAGTACTAACCACTATACGATCACGGCTGACAACCTACGGTGGCACAGTTGACTTCTGGTGGAAACTACAACGTCGTCACCAAGCAACAAGTGACAACTTGGTCTAGGTCTATATACTTCAATATATTTAATTAGTAAAAAACACACGTTGTGTAAGTTCCTTAATAATACAGTATACAGAACGAGCTTCGGCGTTCTCAAGGCAGATGGGAAAATTCTATGTTTTGTATATTTAGGTGTATATATTTCATTTGTTAACAAACTCGCCCAAAATGACCCTTCTGTAAACTTTTCATTAGCTACCCTCTACTATAATACTTTAGTAATACGTAAATCGTTATCGTTTTCAATAATTTCACAACATTAAAAAGCTGTGACTGAGATTTGAATCGGGTTGCTGCGGCCACAACGCAGAGTACTAACCACTATACGATCACGGCTTACAACCTACGGTGGCACAGTTGGCTTCTGGTGGAAACTGCTACGTCGTCACCAAGCAACAAGTGACAACTTGGTCTAGGTCTATATACTTTAATATATTTAATTAGTAAAAAACACACGTTGTGTAAGTTCCTTAATGATACAGTATACAGAACGAGCTTCGGCGTTCTCAAGGCAGATGGGAAAATTCTATGTTTTGTATATTTAGGTGTATATATTTCATTTGTTAACAAACTCGCCCAAAATGACCCTTCTGTAAACTTTTCATTAGCTACCCTCTACTATAATACTTTAGTAATACGTAAATCGTTATCGTTTTCAATAATTTCACAACATTGAAAAGCTGTGACTGAGATTTGAATCGGGTTGCTGCGGCCACAACGCAGAGTACTAACCACTATACGATCACGGCTGACAACCTACGGTGGCACAGTTGGCTTCTGGTGGAAACTGCTACGTCGTCACCAAGCAACAAGTGACAACTTGGTCTAGGTCTATATACTTCAATATATTTAATTAGTAAAAAACACACGTGTAAGTTCCTTAATAATACAGTATACAGAACGAGCTTCGGCGTTCTCAAGGCAGATGGGAAAATTCTATGTTTTGTATATTTAGGTGTATATATTTCATTTGTTAACAAACTCGCCCAAAATGACCCCTCTGTAAACTTTTCATTAGCTACCCTCTACTATAATACTTTAGTAATACGTAAATCGATATCGTTTTCAATAATTTCACAACATTAAAAAGCCGTGACTGAGATTTGAATTGGGTTGCTGCGGCCACAACGCAGAGTACTAACCACTATACGATCACGGGTGACAACTCGCAGTGATACAGGTGGCTTCTGGTGGAAACTGCTATGTCTACACCAAGCAACAAGTGACAACTTGGTCTTGGTCTATACGTTTCAATATATTTAATTAGTAAATAACACACATTTAGTAAGTTCCTTAATAATACAGTATGCAGAACGAGCTTCGGCGTTCTCACGGCAGATGGGAAAATTCTATGTTTTGAATATTTAGGTGTATACATTTCATTTGTTAACAAACACGTTGTGTAAGTTCCATAATAAACTCGCCCAAAATTACCTCTTTGTAAACTTTCCATTAGCTACCCTCTCCTATACTACTTAATAATACGTAAGCCGTTATCGTTTTCAATAATTTCACAACATTAAAATGCCGTGACTTGAATCTGAACCGGGGTTGCTGCAGCCACAATACAGAATACTAACCACTGTACGCTCACGGCCAAGAGCTCACAGCGGTACTGCCGTTTTCTGGTGGAAACTGCTACGTCGTCACCAAACAACAAGTGACAACTAGGTCTATACATTTCAATATATTTAATCAGTAAAAAACACATGTTGTGTAAGTTCCTTACTTATACAGTATGCAGAACGAGTTTCGGCTTTCTCAAGGCAGATGGGCAAATTCTATGTTTTGAATATTTAGGTGTATATATTTCATTTGTTAACTAACACGTTGTGTAAGTTCCTTAATAAACTCGCCCAAAACTACCCCTTTGTAAACTTTCCATTAGCTACCCTCTCCTATACTACTTAATAATACGTAAGCCGTTATTGTTTTTAATAATTTCACAACATTAAAATGCCGTGACCTGAATTCGAACCAGGGTGGCTGCCGCCACAATGAAGAATACTTACCACTATACGATCACGGCCGACAGCTCGCGGTGGTACGGCTGGCTCCTGGTGGAAACTGCTATGTCGTCACCAAGCAACAAGTGACAACTTGGTCTAGGTCTATATATTTCAATATATTTAATTATTAAAAAACACATGTGTAAGTTCCTTAATAAACTCGCCCAAAATGACCCGTTTGTAAACTTTTCATTAGCTACCCTCTACTATACTACTTTAGTAATACGTAAGTCGTCATCGTTTTCAATAATTTCACAACATTAAAATGCCGCAAAGCGGATTTGAAACAGGGTTGCTGCGACCTCAATTCAGAGTACTAACTACCATACGATCACGACCGACAGCTCTAAGTGGTACAGTTGGCTTCTGGTGGAAACTGCTACGTCGTCACCAAGCAACAAATGACAACTTGGTCTAGGTCTATATTATTCAATATATTTAATTAGTAAAAAACACACGTTGTGTAAGTTCCTTAATAATACAGTATGCAGAACGAGCTTCGACGTTCTCACGGTAGATGGGCAAATTTTATGTTTTGAATATTTAGGTGTATATATTTAATTTCTTAACTAACACGTTGTGTAAGTTCCTTAATAAAGTTGCCCAAAATGACCCCTTTGTAAAATTTTCATTAGCTCCCCTCTACTATACTACTTTAGTAATATGTAAATCGTTATCGTTTTTAATAATTTCACAACATTAAATTGCCATGACCGGAATTTGAACCAGGGTTGCTGCGGCCGCAACGCAGAGTACTAACCACTATATGATCACAGTGGACAGCTTGCTGTGGTACAGTTGACTTCTGGTGGAAACTGCTACGTCGTTACCAAGCAGCAAGTGACAACTTGGTCTAGGTCTATATACTTCAATATATTTAATTAGTAAAAAACACACGTTGTGTAAGTTCCATAATAATACAGTATGCAGAACGAGTTTCGACGTTCTCACGGCAGATGGGCAAATTTCATGTTTTGAATATTTAGGTGTATATATTTAATTTGTAAACAAACACGTTGTGTAAGTTCCTTAATAAACTTGCCCAAAATGACCCCTTTTTAAACTTTTCATTAGCTACCCTCTACTATACTACTTTAGCAATATGTAAGTCGTTATCATTTTCAATAATTTCACAACATTAAAATGCCGTGAGTCGGATCTGGACCAGGGTTGCTGCGAGGACAACGCAGAGTACTAACCGCTATATGATCACGGCTGACATTTCTCTGTGGTGCAGTTGACTTCTGGTGGAAACTGCTACGTCGTCACCAAGCAACAAGTGACAAATTGGTCTAGATCTATACATTTTAATATATTTAATTAGTAAAAAACACATGTTGTGTAAGTTCCTTAATAATACAGTATGCAGAACAAGCTTTAGATGGGCAAATTCTATTTTTTGAATATTTCGGTGTATATATTTAATTTGTTAACAAACACGTTGTGTGGGTTCCTTAATAAACTTGCCCAAAATGACCCCTTTGTAAACTTTTTATTAGCTACCCTCTACTATACTACTTTAGTAATATGTAAGTCGTTATCGTTTTCAATAATTTCACTATATTAAAATGCCGCGATTAGGATTCGAACCGAGATTGCTGCGACCACAACGCAGAGTACTAACCACTATGCGATCACGGCTGACAACTCTCTGTGGTACGGATGACTTCTGGTGGAAACAGCTACGTCGTCACCAAGCAACAAGTGACAACTTGGTCTAGGTCAATACATTTCAATATATTTAATTAGTAAAAAACACACGTTGTGTAAGTTCCTTAATAATACAGTATGTAGAATGAGCTTTAGATGGGCAAATTCTATGTTTTGAATATTTAGGTGTATATATTTCATTTGTTAAGAAACACGTTGTGTGGGTTCCTTAATAAACTCGCCCAAAATGACCCCTCTGTAAACTTTTCATTAGCTACCCTCTAAAATACTACTTTAGTAATACGTAAGTCGTTATCGTTTTCAATAATTTCACAACATTAAAATGCCATGACCCAGAATTGAACCAGGGTTGCTGTGACCACAAGGCAGAGTACTAACCACTATACGGCCACGGCTGACAACTCACAGTTTTACTGTTGGCTTCTGGTGGAAACTGCTCCGTCGTCACCAAGCAACAAGTGACAACTTGGTCTAGGTCTATATATTTCAATATATTTAATTAGTTAAAAAACACACGTTGTGTAAGTTCCTTAATAATACAGTATGCAGAACGAGCTTCGACGTTCTCACGGCAGATGGGCAAATTTTATGTTTTGAATATTTAGGTGTATATATTTAATTTGTTAACAAACATGTTGTGTAAGTTCCTTAATAGACTTGCCCAAAATGACCCCTATGTAAAATTTTCATTAGCTCCCCTCTACTATACTACTTTAGTAATACGTAAATCGATATCGTTTTCAATAATTTCACAACATTAAAATGCCGTGACACGGATTCATACCGGGTATGCCGCGACCACAAAGCAGAGTACTGACCACTATACGATCACAGCTGATAACTCACAGTGGTACAGTTGGCTTCTGGTGGAAACTGCTACGTCGTCACCAAGCAACAAGTGACAACTTGGTCTAGGTCAATACATTTCAATATATTTAATTAGTAAAAAACACACGTGTAAGTTCCTTAATAATACAGTATGCAGAACGAGCTTCGACGTTGTCACGGCAGATGGGCAAATTTTATGTTTAGGTGTATATATTTAATTTCTTAACAATCACGTTGAGTAAGTTCCTTAATAAACTCGCCCAAAATGATCGCTTTGTAAACTTTTCATTAGCTACCCTCTACTATACTACTTTAGTAATACGTAAGTTGTTATCGTTTTCAATAATTTCACAACATTAAAATGCCGTGACCCGGATTCGAACCGGAGTTGCTGCGACCACAACGCAGAGTACTAACCACTATACGATCACGGCTGACAACCTACGGTGGTACAGTTGACTTCTGGTGGAAACTGCAACGTCGTCACCGAGCAACAAGTGACAACTTGGTCTAGGTCTATACATTTCAATATATTTAATTAGTAAAAAACACACGTTATGTATGTTCCTTAATAATACAGTATGCAGAACGAGCTTCGACGTTCTCACAGCAGATGGGCAAATTTTATGTTTGAATATTTAGGTGTATATATTTAATTTCTTATCAATCACGTTGAGTAAGTTCCTTAATAAACTCGCCCAAAATGACCCCTTTGTAAACTTTTCATTAGCTACCCTCTACTATACTACTTTAGTAATACGTAAGTTGTTATTGTTTTCAATAATTTCACAACATTATAACGCCGTGACCCGGATTCGAACCGGAGTTGCTGCGACCACAACGCAGAGTACTAACCACTATACGATCACGGCTGACAGCATGCTGTGGTACAGTTGGCTTCTGTTGGAAACTGCTACGTCGTCACCAAGCAACAAGTGACAACTTGGTCTAGGTCAATACATTTCAATATATTTAATTAGTAAAAAACACGTGTTGTGTAAGTTCCTTAATAATACAGTATGCAGAACGAGCTTCGGCGTTTTCTCGGCAAATGGGCAATTTCTATGTTCTGAATATTTAAGTGTATATATTTAATTTGTTAACAAACACGTTGTGTACGTTCCTTAATAAACTCGCCCAAAATGACCCCTGTGTAAACTTTTCATTAGCTACCCTCTACTATACTACTTTAGTAATACGTAAGTTGTTATTTTTTTCAATAATTTCACAACATTAAAATACCGTGACCCGGATTCGAACCGGAGTTGCTGCGACCACAACGCAGAGTACTAACCACTATACGATCACGGCTGACAGCATGCTGTGGTACAGTTGACTTCTGGTGGAAACTGCTACGTCGTCACCGAGCAACAAGTGACAACTTGGTCTAGGTCTGTACATTTCAATATATTTAATTAGTAAAAAACACGCGTTGTGTAAGTTCCTTAATAATACAGTATGCAGAACGAGCTTCGGCGTTTTCTCGGCAAATGGGCAATTTCTATGTTTTGAATATTTAAGTGTATATATTTAATTTGTTAACAAACACGTTGTGTACGTTCCTTAATAAACTCGCCCAAAAGGGGCGGAATAGCTCGGTTGGTAGAGCGGCCATGCCAGCAACTTGAGGGTTGCAGGTTCGATTCCCGCTTCCGTCATCCTAGTCACTGCTGTTGTGTCCTTGGGCAAGATACTTTACCCACCTGCTCCCAGTGCCACCCACACTGGTTTAAATGTAACTTAGATATTGGGTTTCACTATGTGAAGCGCTTTGAGTCACTAGAGAAAAGCGCTACATAAATATAATTCACTTCAAAATGACCCCTGTGTAAACTTTTCATTAGCTACCCTCTACTATACTACTTTAGTAATACGTAAGTTGTTATTGTTTTCAATAATTTCACAACATTAAAATACCGTGACCCGGATTCGAACCGGAGTTGCTGCGACCACAACGCAGAGTACTAACCACTATACGATCACGGCTGACAGCATGTTGTGGTACAGTTGACTTCTGGTGGAAACTGCTACGTCGTCACCGAGCAACAAGTGACAACTTGGTCTAGGTCAATACATTTCAATATATTTAATTAGTAAAAAACACACGTTGTGTAAGTTCCTTAATAATACAGTATGCAGAACGAGCTTCAGATGGGCAAATTCTATGTTTTGAATATTTAGGTGTATATATTTCATTTGTTAACAAACACGTTGTGTAAGTTCCTTAATAAACTCGCCCAAAAGGACCCCTCTGTAAACTTTTCATTAGCTACCCTCTAAAATACTACTTTAGTAATACGTAAGTCGTTATTGTTTTCAATAATTTCACAACATTAAAATGCCATGACTCGGATTTAGAACCGTGGTTGCTGCAGCCACAACGCAGAGTACTAACTACTATACAATCACGGCTGATAACTCACAGTGGTACAGTTGGCTTCTGTTGGAAACTGCTACGTCGTCACCAAGCAACAAGTGACAACTTGGTCTAGGTCAATACATTTTAATATATTTAATTAGTAAAAAACACGCGTTGTGTAAGTTCCTTAATAATACAGTATGCAGAACGAGCTTCGGCGTTTTCTCGGCAAATGGGCAATTTCTATGTTTTGATTATTTAAGTGTATATATTTAATTTGTTAACAAACACGTTGTGTACGTTCCTTAATAAACTCGCCCAAAATGACCCCTGTGTAAACTTTTCATTAGCTACCCTCTACTATACTACTTTAGTAATACGTAAGTCGTTATCGTTTTCAATAATTTCACAGCATTAAAATGTCACGTCCCGCAGTCGAACCGGGGTTGCTGCGGCCACAATGCAGAGTACTAACCACTATACGATCACGGCCGACATCTTACAGTGTTTTTACAAATTGTTACTTTTAATAGAAAAACTGTACCACAGTAAAAAAAAAATTTGCAGCTCAGCCGTCAGAATTTTAAAGTAAAATTGAAGGGTTTCATTTTTGTACTGTTTTATATCATAGTATTGTAAATTAAAATACAGTATATACAGCATATTTCTATAAATTTTAAAAACACTACCACTGTCTATTTACAGTAAAAAAAAAAAAACTGTCAGCCTTTGTGTCGAAATGTTACTGTTCAATTTACAGTTTTATAACATGTGGCAGCTCTCCCTTAACCAGACTTTTGGCCTTGGTGATCCAGAAGGCAAACCACTGACAATGAAAAAAAAAAAAGAAATAATTCATCCAAATAGTGACCTATAAATATTCCTGTTTGAAGCAGTTATACATAGTGTCACATGTCACAATTGATATTCTACCGATCTTGTCATTCAAGCCACAATTTAAGAGGCAACTACTGGTCTGCGATTTCAGTCAGATGTTCAATGAGCTAAGCGAATAACTTGTTGATCATACTATACTACACTATATTTTGACTCGCATATGAGATTATCGCAGTTACTATAAACATATTGAAGTGTAACGTTTTTTACGTTATAGGTATCTCAGTTTCATTAACTAAAAACAAAATGTGCCGGCGAAGCAAGCTTCCAAAAAAAGGCTAAGATAGCTTAGCCTAAATATTATATTAGATTAAACGATAGTCTCATATGCATGCCAAATATAGATTTGACATGCATATGAAACTATCGTTTAATTGTTTGATTGATTGAAAATGTTATTAGTAGATTGCCCAGTACAGTACATATACTGTACAATTGACCACTAAATGGTAACACCCGAATAAGTTTTTCTACTTGTTTAAGTCGGGGTCCACGTTATTCAATTCATGGTACAAATATATACTATCAGCATAATACAGTCATCACACAAGTTAATCATCATTGTATTTTCATTGAATTTTTTACATTATTTTCAATCCGGGGGGTTGGGATGAGGAGCTTTGGTTGATATCAGTACTTCATTCATCAACAATTGCATCAACAGAGAAATGTACATTGAAACAGTGTAGGTCTTACTTAGTAGGATATGTACAGCGAGCAGAGAACATAGTGAGTTCAGATAGCATAAGAGCAAGTATGTACATTAGAAGTACATTTGATTATTTACATTAGGTTATTTACAATCCGGGGAGATGGGATGTGAATGGAGGAGGGTTGAGGCTGCCTGGAGGTGTTGTTTTGGAGCGGTTTTGAAGGAGGATAGAGATGCACTTACTTTTATCCCTGTTGGGAGTGCATTCCACATTGAGTGGCATAGAAAGAGAACGAGTTAAGACCTTTGTTAGATCGGAATCTGGGTTTAACGTGGTTTGTGGAGCTCCCCCTGGTGTTGTGGTTATGGCGGTTATGGCGTCAAGGAAGTAGTTTGATTTGTACTTCGGTATCAGGGAGGTGTAGCGGACTTTATAGACTAGGCTCAGTGCAAGTTGTTTTACTCTGTCCTCCACCCTGAGCCATCCCACTTCTTCGGAGAAGTGGGATGGAGTGAGGTGGGATTTGGGGTGGAGGTCTAAAAGTAACCGGATTAGCTTGTTCTAAGATGTTTGGAGTCTAGATTTGACGGTTTTAGAGGTGCTCAGGTACCAGGAGGTGCAAGCGTAATCGAAAAAGGGTTGAATCTTCAAAGTGCTTTTGTTGACCAGAGAGGAGATTCTGTAGAGGAATCTCGTTCGTTGGTTGACCTTTTTGATTACCTTGGTTGCCATTTTATCACAAGAAAGATTAGCCTCTAGAATGGAACCTAGGTAGGTGATCTCATCTTTCCTGGTGATAACAGTGTCACCCCCTTTTATAGTGAAGTCACTGACTTGCTTACGGTCGATATGGGACCCAAGTAGGATGGATTCGGTTTTACTTAAGTATACGGATAGCTTGTTGTCAGCGAGCCAGGTGCAAATATTAAGGAGTTCAGCACTGAGGATTTGTTCCACCTGTTACTTGTCCTTGGTGGATACCAGCAGGGCCGAGTCATCCGCAAACAGGAACAATTCACAGTTGCATGCTGATGGCATGTCATTCATGTATATTAGGAACAGTAAAGGTCCTAGTATACTGCCTTGGGGGACTCCACAGCTTACTGAGAGGGTATGGTATGGTAACAAAAACTTTTTAAAAATCCAACAAACAAAATGATTCAAGTTCAATACTCACATGCTCGCCACTATCCATTTTCCATATCCATAAACAAAATAAGTCGCTGTAGCAAAAAAAAAAACAAGGGCCCTGAACGTGCGAGTCTGAAATATCAGTCTTTGGGTCTGCAGACACATGCTTCTCAGAATTTTAACAAAAAATTGACTATTTTTTTTAAAAGTATATTACTATAAATAGAAAAACGGTAGCAGCGTTTTACAGTAAAAATGTCAAAATTTAAAGAAAAAATATATTTATTAAGTAAAGATAAAGTACTTTATTCACAAATTATGTTGTGCATATTATTTCCATACTTTAGTGGGCCA
The DNA here is from genome assembly GCF_033978795.1 of Nerophis ophidion. Classification (NCBI taxonomy): domain Eukaryota; kingdom Metazoa; phylum Chordata; class Actinopteri; order Syngnathiformes; family Syngnathidae; genus Nerophis; species Nerophis ophidion. The sequence continues at coordinate 39,056,762 of NC_084618.1, forward strand.
TATAAAATGACGTGGAAGGCCAATTCTGGGCCCCGGGCCTTCAGTTTTATCCATGTCTTGCAATATGGATTTGCAATAGTTGTATTTAGTATCTTAGTACCACCTGTGGTACATTAGACTTAGTGTAGGTGTACACCTAATATTGTGCATGTTCTTTATAATAACCTGAGATCCCTCAAAATGTTTGCATCCAATTGCATCCAGGAACTTGGTAACAGACTCGGCCAATCAATCAATCAATCAATCAATCAATCAATCAATCAATCAATCAATCAATCAATCAATCAATCAATCAATCAATGTTTATTTATACAGCCCCAAATCACAAATGTCTCAAAGGACTGCACAAATCATTACGACTACGACATCCTCGGAAGAACCCACAAAAGGGCAAGGAAAACTCACACCCAGTGGGCAGGGAGAATTCACATCCAGTGGGACGCCAGTGACAATGCTGACTATGAGAAACCTTGGAGAGGACCTCAGATGTGGGCAACCCCCCCCTCTAGGGGACCGAAAGCAGCGGATGTCGAGCGGGTCTAACATGATACTGTGAAAGTTCAATCCATAGTGGCTCCAACACAGCCGCGAGAGTTCAGTTCAAAGCGGATCCAAAACAGCAGCGAGAGTCCCGTCCACAGGAAACCATCCCAAGCGGAGGCGGATCAGCAGCGTATAGGTGTCCCCAACCGATACACAGGCGAGCGGTCCATCCTGGGTCTCGACTCTGGACAGCCAGTACTTCATCCATGGTCATCGGACCGGACCCCCTCCACAAGGAAGGGGGGGACATAGGGGAAAAAAGAAAAGAAGCGGCAGACCAACTGGTCTAAAAAGGAGGTCTATTTAAAGGCTAGAGTATACAGATGAGTTTTAAGGTGAGACTTAAATGCTTCTACCGAGGTAGCATCTCGAACTGTTACCGGGAGGGCATTCCAGAGTACTGGAGCCCGAACGGAAAACGCTCTATAGCCCGCAGACTTTTTTTGGGCTCTAGGAATCAATAATAAACCGGAGTCTTTTAAACGCAGATTTCTTGCCGGGACATATGGTACAATACAATCGGCAAGATAGGATGGAGCTAGACCGTGTAGTATTTTATACGTAAGTAGTAAAACCTTAAAGTCACATCTTAAGTGCACAGGAAGCCAGTGCAGGTGAGCCAGTACAGGCGTAATCTGATCAAACTTTCTTGTTCTTGCTGGCTGGCGGACTGGCAAATGAAAGGAGAGGAGGGGCGGGACAAGGAGTGAGAACTAAAAAAACAAGAAAAAAGAGACGGGAGATGGCGGCACCTGGAGAGCTCAGAGACTGACGAAGATTGGCTGACGGAGATTTGCGGTAGGAGTAACGATAAATAACAGTTTAGCTCTTAGTTACAGCGTGTGTGACAGGGTAATCTGGGCTACGGAACTGTTAAGGGTTGTCAGTGGCGTGTGGAAGAGCGGAAAACTCCATGTTAACCACGTTGAAGACGTGTAGTGCGAGGCACACGTCCTCGTTAGGTAGGGAAAAGTGTTTTTTTTATGCAAGTGTATTGCTAGCCGTCGTCAACGTGGGAGTCTCGTCACGTCAGAGGGACGACATCCAGCCTGTTGACTCCTGCAGTACGGACGTGTTTGTGGCTCACCGGACATTGCGCCCATGTTGGACAGGGTTTTTTTGGGGGTTTTTAACGGTCGTCACAAACGGAACGTTACGTTGGAAGACCCAACCCAAAAGGAACTTTGAACTGAATGTGAACAAGGAGAGAACATTGTATAATGTGAAAACTGTGTGAGACTGTTTTTGGGTTTACTATTAATAGCAAGGGTACTGTGTGTGCATTGTGTTCACAAGCATACGACTGTTATTTGCATATGTGGGATTTTTGCTTGGGTTTTGTTTGTTATTGTGCCACTTTAGTGAAGTGAAGGTGAACACAACGTGTTGGGTTTCTTATAGTGGTAACAGATTATTATCAAATCAATCCTATAAGTCTATATCTTGTTATTATATATTTTTTCTACTTTTCTGCCTTACTTAGTATTAGAGTACTAATACTAGTTTAATAAATAATAACCTTTTCCAACTTTCATGATACTGATTTTATTGTGAAGTTTTTCCTTTCCCTGAAGTAGGGGCGTCTCGTCCTCTGTTCTGGAGCATAATAGTTAGGGGGAATACAGTAAGTCCCACACACTGACACTTACATACTTATTCTGTACTTTAGGTTCTCATCGTGACAGGTTCAAATCCTAGAGCCTAAGCTATTGTGTTCTGACTGGACAGGCAGAGTGAACACGAGATTCATAGGCTTGGGGGTTAGGGATTTAGCTCCTCTAACTTCCTGCCATTCAGGGAAGAGTGATTTACCCCTACTAGGCAGACGCAGGTCCCGTCTGCTACATTAGACTCAGACTTCCTTTTATTGTCATTCAAATTTGAACTTTACAGTATAGATAAGTACAACATTTTGTTGCATTTGCTCGTTGTAGTGCAGCATAAAAGAGCAATAAGGTGCAGATATAAATAAATAGATTACTGTACAGATAAATATATTGTTCTTTTGCAGTTGCATCCACGTTTATGGATGTATGTTAAAGTGTCAATATATACCAGCGAGTTAATCCGTTTTTGGGGGCAATTGAGGATAATTATGATTCGTTCAAGAGTCTTATGACCTTAGGGAAGAAGCTGTTACAGAACCTCCAGTTCTGCTACGGAGGTTGCCGAACCTCTTTCTTGAGTTCAGCAGTGAGAACAGTCCTTGGTGGGGGTGGGAGGAGTCTCTACATATTTTCTGAGCCCTAGTCAGGCAGCGGCTTTTTGCGATTTCCTGGATAGGAGGAAGAGGAATCCTAATGATCTTTTCCACTGTCCTCACCACTCTCTGCAGAGACTTCCAGCCTGAGGCACTGCAGGCTCCAGTCCAGACAGAGATGCAGTTGGTCAGTAGGCTCTCTATAGTGCCTCTGTAGAATGTGCTGAGAATGGGGGAGGGAGCTGTACTCTTTTCATCCAACGCAGAAAGTGCATGCGCTGCTGAGCTCTTTTTACAAGTTATCGTGTAGGGACCAGGTCATATTGTCAGTTATCTGCACCCCAAGAAACTTGGTGCTGCTTACAATCTCCACTGCTGTGCCGTTGATGAAGAGTGGAGCATACTTGCCAACCTTGAGACCTCCGATTTCAGGAAGTGGGGGGCGTGGTCGGGGGTGGGGCAGAGGCGTGGTTGGGGTGTGTGGTTTGGGCAGGGGCGTGGTTAACAGGGGGGGAGTATAATTCACCAACTCAAGTATTTCATATATATTTCATATACATATATATATATATATATATATATATATATATATATATATATATATATATACATATATATATATAAATATATACAGGTGCTGGTCATATTATTAAAATATCATGAAAAAGTTGATTTATTTCATTAATTCTATTTAGAAAGTCAAACTTGATACATTTCAAGTGTTTTTTGCCAAAAAGGAGATGATTATAGCTGACAACCAATGACAACCCTAAATTCAACATCTCAGAAAATTAGAATATGGTGAAAAGGTCAGATATTGAGGACACCTGGTGCCACACTCTAATTAGCTAACTAACTCAAAACACCTGGAAAAGCCTTTAAATGGTCTCTCGTTTTGATTCTGTATGACACACAATCATGGAGAAGACTGCTGACTTGACAAATGTCCAAAAGATGACCATTGATACTTTAAAGAAGGAGGGCAAGACACAAAAGGTCATTGCCAAAGAGGTTGGATGTTCCCAGAGCTCTGTGTCCAAGCACATTAATAGAGAGGCGAAGGGAAGACAAAGATGTGGTAGAAAAAAAGTGTACAAGCAAGAGGGATAACCGCGCCCTGGAGAGGATTGTCAAACAAAACCGATTCAAAAATGTGGGGGAGATCCACAAAGAGTGGACTGCAGCTGGAGTCAGTGCTTCAAAAACCACCACGGACCGACGTATGCAAGATATGGGCTTCAGCTGTTGTATTCCTTGTGTAAAGCCACTCTTGAATAAGAGACAACGTCAAAAGCGTCTCGCCTGGGCTCAAGACAAAAACGACTGGACTGCTGCTGAGTGGTCCAAAGTTATGTTTTCAGATGAAAGTAAATTTTGTATCTCCTTTGGAAATCAAGGTCCCAGAGTCTGGAGGAAGACAGGAGAGGCACAGAATCCACGTTGCCTGAAGTACAGTGTCAAATTTCCACAATCGGTAATGGTCTGGGTTGCCATGTCATCTGCTGGTGTTGGTCCACTGTGTTACCTGAGGTCTAGGGTCAATGCAGCGGTCTACCAGGAAGTTTTAGAACACTTCATGCTGCCTGCCGCGGACCAATTTTATGGAGGTGAAGATTTTATTTTCCAACATGACTTGGCACCTGCACACAGTGCCAAATCTACCAGTACCTGGTTTAAGGACCATGGTATCCCTGTTCTTGATTGGCCTGCAAACTCACCTGACCTTAACCCCATAAAAAACCTATGGGGTATTGTGAAGCGGAAGATGCGAGATGCCAGACCCAACAATGCTGAAGAGCTGAAGGCCACTATTAAAGCAACCTGGGCTCTCATAACACCTGAGGAGTGCAACAGACAGGTCGACTCCATGCCACGCCGTATTGCTGCAGCAATTCAGGCAAAAGGAGCTGCAACTAAGTATTGATTGCCGTACATGCTGAAACTTTCCATGTTCATACATTTCAGTTGGCCCACATTTCTAAAAAATATTTTTTGGTACTAGTCGTAACTAATATTCTAATTTTCTGAGATATTGAATTTGGGATTTTCAGTAATTGTCAGTACTAATCATCAAAATTAAAGAAATAAACATTTCAAATATATCACTATGTGTGTAATGAATTGATGTAATATGTAAGTTTCACGTTCTGAATATAATTACTGAAATAAATCAAGGTTTTCATTATATTCTAATAATATGAACAACACCTGTATATATGTATGAAATACTTGACTTTCAGTGAATTCTAGCTATATATATATTTATTTTATTATATATATAAATAAAATAAATATTTGAATTTCAGGCGGCACCTATCAAATACACAGTAATAAAAACACAGTTGTTTTAATAAATGTACTGTGCTTGCTGGTTACTAAAAAAAACTAAACAACAACACTTAACTTTCACTATTTGAGTAAAATTTGTTCTGCCATTTGCGTACGGGCGAGAGTCACTTGCCGTCAGGTGCAGAACACCACGTAAATCGTTGGCCAATCAAAAAGCAACCCCATAACGCTGTAGCCAACATTCACCAGGAGATGGCAACAGACAACATAGAATCACTCTACTACAGACAGCATCGCCATGGCTGTAACTTCCTCGTTCTTCTGCTGCGTCTCCTTGTGTGTGCAGTTTTTTATTAAAACCCGTAGATATTGTAACTTGATTGGGCAGGCAAGCTGTTTATATAACAGGAAAGCGGACGTGAAAACAGGCTGTCCCCACTCATGTCCGCATGGAGCTGGAGGGGGCATGGCCTCCAGCTACGGCTGAATTTCGGAAGATTTTTGGAGAAAATTTCTACCGGGAGGTTTTCGGGAGAGGCGCTGAATTTCGGGAGTCTCCCTGAAAATCCAGGAGGGTTGGCAAGTATGGAGTGAAGTGTAGCTGGACTGGTGCCTCCTGAAGTCAACAATGATGTCCTTGGTCTTGTCGACATTCAGGACCAGGTTTTTGGTTCTGCACCAGTCAACCAGATGTTTCACCTCCTCCCTATAGTCCATGTCGTTGTTGTCACGAATAAGGCCCACTACTGTTGTGTCGTCCGCATACTTCAGAATGTGATTAGTAGTACATGGGGTCTATCTAGCGATACTCAGCAACATTAGACCCATTCACGTAGCTGGAAAGAGGAACTGGAAACTGCTCTTCGGTAGTGCTGGGCGATATGGCCTTTTTTTAATATCGATATTTTTAGGCCATGTCACGATACACGATATATAACTCTATATTTTGCCTTGGCCTTGAATGAACACTTGATGCATATAATCACACCAGTATGATGATTCTATGTGTCTACATTAAAACATTCTTTTTCATACTGCATTAGTATATGCTCATTTTAAACTTTCATGCAGAGAGAGAACTCACAACAAAGTCAATTGACCAAAACTGTATTTATTAAACAGTTATTAAGCAGTGGCACATTCATGTCATCTCAAAACAGAAAGTGCAATATTGTCAGAGACATTTTAAAACAAGCTATGAGTGCACTTTTGTGCATGATGTAATGAAGATGACATATCAAAACAACACTACATTAAAGTGCACTTTTTGTTCAGAACGCCACTACAATAGTTTAAAACAAATAAAGTGTACTTTTGTGCATGATGTCACACAACATTTTTTAATAACTGTCAAACAAAAATGAGCTGCAAAGTAGGAAATTAAATAGTGTATGTCTTCCGCTATGTGGTAGGTTCCTGAGGACGTTATCTCCTCCTGTTGTTGACTATTTTTTTAATACGGTGTTGATGTAGGAATCGTTGCCTCTGCATTTTGTTGGCGTGGCACCGAACGGAGATGTTGACATGCAGAGTAAGAACTCTTAATTCACAGCAGGTGAATTTTCAAATGATGCTACATACTAGCAGTAATGCTACTTTTTGTAGCAACGCTTTTGCACCACACTTGACAAATTACGGTTGTCTGTTCGACATACTTCCACTTGAAGCCAAACCACTGCAAAACCCCTGCTGTTGTTCTTGGGAATTAATTCTTCCTTCCTTCATTTGTTACCAGATTTGCACCTTCTTTCTCTCGTATTACCACTTGCACCACAGCTAACATTACCCATGCCACTACCTCTCTGCTCCGCGAGGGCGTATATGTATGTGATGTATGTAAGAAGGTGCGCTTGTTTTATCTCTCTGTGAGAAGGAGACAACAAAGAGTGAGGAACGCCGGTAGTGTAATGCCCGCAGCTAAAAGCAACTACGTGGGAACGTACACTCCAATATCACGATATAGCCATTTTCTATATCGCACAGAGACAAACCCGCGATATATTGAGTATATCCACATATCGCCCAGCCCTATCTTTGGATGCAGTGCAGAGTTTGTGGCGACCTTATAGCAGGATGCCCGAGAGCAAGGTTGTGTAGAAAGAGAGCTTATTAAAGGTTGAGCTTAACACCAGAAGGTTAGTTTGACTTTGCTTTAACAATCACATCCTCTTGTCAATCAACACAACTTTATACAGGAAGAGTTGAATTTGTGATGTATTAACCAACGTTATGGCCCTCGTGTCGTTTTGTCTGGTCGACAGTGTCTCTCCCGACATTTACATGCCATTTCTAACTCATTTTTTTAATGCTTTCTCTGACACATTTCCAAGCAGGGCAGAAAATATACCCACCTGCTTCAGATCCCCCAAAATAAAAAAGCCGTATAACTGAGCCTTTGGGCGGAACTGAATGTCAAGAACAGTGCAAGTGTGTAAAAAATGCAAAGAAGAATGGCACCATTTCAAAGATGGGAGCAAAGCGAAGGGCAGAATTCTCCCCGATGCTTTCACAGCCCGTCGACTTGTCAGAAGTGATTAAAAGGCTTCAGCCGTCTAAGTCCCGGTGATGTACTTCCTGCCTCCCCCCTCGGGATACCTGAGTCAAATACATTAACCAAATTGCTGAATTTCCGCTCCCCCATGAGACGGAAAGCAGGTGGAGATCCTTAGGCAGATTCTCCGTCCTACTTTGAGGCGAAAAGTGACCAGACTTTTGCGGTCAGGCTCTCTCGTCTCGGAAAGTCATCATGGTGGAATCTTAGGACTCCTTCATTTAGCTTCATAAAACGTCTTATCTTGATGACCTGTTTGATGAGGCGCGCTCACGGCAGTTTTAGGAATATTAATCACTACTTTTCTTGAATACAATAATGAAGTCCCCTTAAATAGTTCTGTTGTACATACTTTATGCCTACTATTCACCTAAGAATAAATTTGAACAAAAATGTACATACAACTGCACTACATCAGGGAGGTCCAAACATTTTTCACCAAGGGCCGCATAACTAAAAGTCAAGGGGCCCATTTTGATATTTTTTTTATTTTGTAAACAAAATGCTGAACACAGATACATATTACATATACGTGCATAAAGACAAATCTTAGTGTCAGATTCGTGTTGTAGGTGACAAAGTGTACTATCATTAGTTATTACAGGGGTGTCCAAAGAAAAAAAAATATTGTCAGAAAATACAGCAGTAAAAATGTAAGAAAAAAAGAGCACAAAGTCATAATGTTGTCACCGCCTGCTGCCACCTTGTGGTTTGTATGCTCAGTTTTCCTTTGTTGGTGCAGCAAACCTGGCTCTTACTTTTTGTCTTCCTCAGAGTTCCTGTGTTTCCCAGTGGGCGGAGTTGTGAGACTGCACAGCTGTGTCCAATCTCACCAGCACTACTTAAGCAGCACCTTGTCAGCTGGATGGCACTCGGCAATTCCACTCTTCGGTCTCTCCTTGTATGAAGACCCCTATGCTCCTTGTATTTATGCTACTTACCTTCGTGGCTATTTCCAGTGCCATCCAGCTTGGTATGTACTATGGTAGTTTGCACGTCTTGCAACTCCGACCCAAGTTTAGTTAGTTTTGTAAATTAGCTTTTGTTCGTTTTTTGCTCCGTCGATTTTTGTTATCACCTATTTTTGGATCATTGTTGTGAGTGCTTTTTTGTTAAGTAAAGAACTGTTTTACTCACAATCCATCTGCATCCTGTCAGGACTTGGAATAAGGATTGGACCCAGATGCAGAGAGGATGTTCCAAACAAGGCTTTTATTTTGAAATTACTTTTAACCTCCAGAGCAAAACGTATTTTGCATAAAATAATTAACAAAAATCCGCGGAAATAATTCCAGAAAAAGGTAATTCAAAAATCACTCCAAAAAATAGGAGGAAACAACTAACAAAAGAACGAACTCACCATAAAGTCGTATCTACTATAAAAATAATATAAAGCGCTCCAACAGGAGGAAAAAACAAAAAGGCTATATATATATATATATATATACACTAAATACGGATAAACAAAAAATCACTCAATCTTAGAGGAAGAAAAGGAATTTAGAAAATAACACAAAAACTCACCAATTAGGTTAGACGAAGTCTAGGATAACAAAGGGCGCTCGAAGGAGGAAAAAGTAAACTCAAAATTACAGCGATTGATTTCTCGAACCAAAGAAGAAAACCAGGAATTAAGCAAGACAAGTGTATCGACATGGACATGGGCATGGACGCTAGAAAGAAACGTAAGTACGAGACGATCTGGCACAGAACAAGGGGAGGCATGAACTTAAATAGAACATGAGGATAATGGGAAACAGGTGGAAACAATCAAGGGTCAGGGATGACGTCAGACTGGTGACACAAGAGGAAGGGCCCGTGATCTGAAACTAGAGGGATTGCTTTTCAAAGTAAAACATGTAAATCACAAGACAGAAAAACCAAGACAAGACATCCCTCACCGCGGTGTGACACATCCTTGGGTTCCTCTGTTCTACATTTTATTTGAACTGTGGCAAATGTAATGAGAAAAACCTTAAATGTTGATACAAATAACTAATAATAATACAATTTGTCACTTATGCACAAAACTGAGTTTTTGATACGTCAGTTTGTAGCATTTTGTTTTTTTACTAAATAAAAAAATATCAAAATGTGTCACACATACTCAGACTTTCAAATTTTGTATTGATTTTTCTGGTTGTTTTCTAATTACATTACGTCTTTTTTTTTCTTCTTACACTTGTACTGTTGGTTTCATTTTCCGACATGTTGAGGACCAACAAAACATGAGCTGCGGTCCTCACTTTGGACACCCTTGCACTAGATGGTGGTGCTGTTATTAAACCTCATAAGTAGAACTGATTTGAAATTCCTTGCACGGCTCTGTAAAACAACTGTAACTTTAGGGAGGTATGGGCAATATGGCATAAAATCTGAACGTTTTGGTTGATACTAAACAAATTGGTTAGCGATTAGATACCAAGTATTGAGAGGTCCAGTATTGGCCATACCAGCTTAAGAAATACACCGGGGCTTTGGTGCAAGTGTGTTCTTCTGATTAGCCAAAAGACCACAAATGTTGCACATCTTTATGTTGTTACACATCTTCAGTGGACTGACAACCACGTGTGTAAAATTTTAGCAAGATTAGTTTAAAAATATGGCAGCTATCAACCAAACCATTTTAAGTGTTTGTCCTTAAGTCATTGACAGTTTGTGAAATGATGATACAACTTACAATTTACATGAATGGGAGCAAGTCTTGCAAAGCCTTTTCACCATGACATACACATTTATATTTGTCGCTGTTCAATACGCCTTGCCTCAAAAAACCTCTGGATGCATTGAACGAATAAATGCCTTACTTTTAATGATAATTACTTTTAGGGCTGCAGCTATTGATTATTTTAGTTAGAGAGAAATAGAGTAGTTTGTTCGATAATGATATAACAATTTTCCTTGCCGTAACTTTCATTTTTTTTCTAATAAATGCACATTAATGAAATAATGAATACAATTGAAATGAAATTGAACTTATAAGATTTGTAGTTGAAGAAAAATAAAAAAACACTCCTCTATTTTCCGCCACAGAGATCACTGTACCTACACTCAACTACTCTCACGTGCGCTCTATTGCAGGGTACCGGTATTTAAAGGCCTACTGAAATGAGATTCTCTTATTCAAACGGGGATAGCAGGTCCATTCTATGTGTCATACTTGATCATTTTGCGATATTGCCATATTTTTACTGAAAGGATTTAGTAAAGGACATCGACGATAAAGTTCATAACTTTTGGTCGCTAATAAAAAAGCCTTGCCTGTACCGGAAGTAGCAGACGATGTGCACGTGACGTCACCGGTGTGAGGTCTCCTAACATCCTCACATTGTTTATAATGTGAGCCACCAGCAGCAAGAGCAATTCGGACCGATAAAGCGACGATTTCCCCATTGATTTGAGCGAGGATGAAAGATTTGTTGATGAGGAAAGTTAGAGTCAAGCACTAAAAAAAATAAAATAATAAGGCGACGGCTGCAGGCGGCGGCAGTGGGAGCGTTTCAGATGTAGACACATTTAATAGGATAATTCTGGAAAATCCCTTATCTGCTTATTGTGTTAATAGTATTTTAGTGAGATTATAAAGTCATACCTGAAAGTCGGATGGCTGCGGTGAACGCCAGTGTCTCTGAGAGGAGCCGAGGAGCCAAGATCACAGCTGCCTTTTTGAGCTGCAGGCTGAAGTCGCGTAATCCACTCAAGTCTCTTAATATCATAATTTTCCCATCCTAAAACTTGCTGGTTGACGTAGAGAAACATGTTCGCTTGACCGCTCTGTGTTAAAGCTTCACAAAAAACAAAGAAACACCGGCTGTGTTTTGGTGAAAAAAGGCAGCGGCAATCCACTGCTTTCCACCAACAGCATTCTTATTTGACGTCTCCATTATTAATTGAACAAATTGAAAAAGATTCAGCAACGCAGATGTCCAAAATACTGTGTAATTGCGCAATGAAAAGAAATGACTTTTAGCCGGAAGTGGTGCTGGGCTAATATGTCCCCTCCAACCAATAACGTTACAAACACGCGTCATTATACGCGTCATCATTCCGCAACGTTTTCAACAGGAAACTCAGCGGGAAATTTAAAAATGTAATTTAGTTAACTAAACCGGCCGTATTGGCATGTGTTGCAATGTTAATATTTCATCATTGATATATAAACTATCAGACTGCGTGGTCGGTAGTAGTGGGTTTCGGTAGGCCTTTAATATTCCGGGCAGTAAATGCGGTCCGGATTGGACAAATTTTCATTAGTTACACTGACTTAACGATGAATTGAAACAAAACAATATACAGTAAATTTAAGGTTTTTAAAAAATATATATATTTGATTTAATCAAGGGACAAGCGGTAGGAAATGGATGGATGGATGATTTAATCAATTAATCGTTGAAGCCTTAATCAGTTGTTATTCATTTGACCCACTTTTACAAACAATTGCTCTCATGGATACTATCAAAATATTATAATGTCACAGTGTAATATTATATTATAATATATTCATCCGTTGTGGTGAAGAAGGAGCTGAGCCGGAAGGCAAAGCTCTCAATTTACCGGTTGATCTATGTTCCCATCCTCAACTAAGGTCATGAGCTTTGGGTTATGACCGAAAGGACAAGATCACGGGCCGAAATGAGTTTCCTCCCTTAGAGATAGGGTGAGAAGCTCTGTCATCCGGGAGGAATTCAGAGTAAAGCCGCTGCTCCTCCACATAGAGAGGAGCCAGATGAGGTGGTTCGGGCATTTGGTCAGGATGCCACGCGAACGCCTCCCGAGGGAGGTGTTTAGGGCACGTCCAACCGGTAGGAGCCCATGAGGAAGGGCCAAGACACGTTGGGAAGACTATGTCTCCCGGCTGGCCTGGGAACGCCTCGGGATCCCCCGTGAAGAGCTGGACGAAGTAGCTGGGGAGAGGAAAGTCTGGGCTTCCCTGCTCAGGCTGCTGCCCCCGCGATCCGACTTCGGATAAGTGGAAGAAGATGGATGGAATATATTCATTGTATATTATATTAATACCTCGACTTGCGTTACGTTCTGTGACAGCGCTCTTAACTCAAATAACTTGTATCTCAATTCAACGTCAGCCTGTGAAATGAAATGAAACCAATTTAAACGGTGCTGACCACCACCCCCAAAACAGCACAGTTTTAACAAGTAACATGCCTTTTAAAAAGAAAAAGAAAAAGAAACGTTTACATGAGAAATATTGTTTGAAAAACAATACAATAGAATGCCCTACGAACAACTACAATAGTTTGTTTTAAAGTAATGTAATAATATTGCACACTATTTACCTTGGCGAGTGAACTCCTATGCTATCTTCTTCCAGCTGCTTCTCCGTCAAACACACCATCAGCAGCTTTTTCATATTTCAATGGATAAATGTCCAACGTTTAGATATGATTTTGACATTCTGGGCCGTTACAACTCATTCTGCTTAAGTATGGTGCAGACTAACAGTGATTCGCTCAAATTGCTTTGCTAAATTGGCGATTTCTCTCTTCAATTTAATAGATATCCACTTTTTCTTTTCATCAGTGTGCTTCACACTCACTTTCCTTCTTCCCGTGGTTCGATCTCTCGCTGTAAGCTAATGCGAGCGAGTAAGACCATATGTATTGGATGTATTTTACAGATTTCACTGAAGCATTCGCTACGCCAACTAATGACAGGGATGCTTGTAACTCAAATTAGCTGAGAGACAGCTTTTATCTCAAAACATTCTTAAGTTGGGTCCCTCGTAAATTATCAAGTAGTCAACTAAGTGAAATAAATGGTGTTATTTCATTATTAGCCAAGGTCTCCTTTTTAATAAATGCCTGGTACGTGCTACGTTTGAGTAAGAAAGGGGTCAACAGCCACTATTTAGAGCAGGGGTCGGGAACCTTTTTGGCTGAGAGAGCCATGAAAGCCAAATATTTCAAAATGTATTTCCGTGAGAGCCATAAAACATTTTTTAACACTGAATACAACTAAATGCGTGCATTTTTAAGACCAACATTTTGAGAGTATAATTAGTCTCTAATTGTTTTTAACAACATTGTTATTCCAAAGTTAACCAATAATAAATATAATACTTCTTACCATTAACGCGACATCTTGGACAGGTGCGATAGAAAACAGATGGTTGGATTAAAAAGCATGAGAATGTTTTGTAATTTGAACGTTATTTTAAACACTGTGATTACCAGTGGAATTATTAATTACTTATCGTGTTAAGCAATGTCAGCTCTAGAGCCATAGGTTCCCTGCCCCTGATTTAGAGAAATAAAGTAGCAGTATGGTAATTAGACTGTCTGCATCCTTTTCCTACAGACATATTAATAGTTTTTTTATCTTCATATCTGCTGTATAACTCTATATTTCTAAAACAGAATATGATATTTAGTCCAATGAAATATTATATAAGTAGATGTACATGTTCATGACCTATAGATGGAGGAGGAGCTTTATCCCCTGGTCCACCCAGCCAACCAGACACTTTGGATCCCGCCATTGACCATTCTGAGGCAGTAGTTGTCTCGCTCTCTCTATCTCGGCTCTGTCTGTTCTCACACATTGCGCCGCGATGATCCATAATCACCCTGTCGTGTGTCTCCATTAACATCTATCACTCTTGACGGAGTTTTGCACTCAGGGTTGGCAAGGGGAAGAAATCGGCATAGAGTCGTTTCCGAATGACCTCCCACACAGAGATACAATGTGTCCCTTTGTGCACATTTGCAAGAGTTAGGCTTTATGGACCTGACACTTTGGACTTCCAGGTTATATAAGAGGGAAAAGGGTCCAGATATTAGAAACACCAATAGGTTTGATGCAGCGCCGTTGTATGGTTGCAAGAGAAGAAGTTTCGCCGTTAGCCTGTGGCATGGAACACTCCACACCAGCTGCTCTACTTTTGATTAAAGCTTTGCCACTTGAGCATAACTTAGTCACGCCAGAAGGACCTGCGGAAAAGTGGAAATTCTCTACAGAGTGATGGGCTGGATGTGCCAAATGGTGGACTCTTTTATGTGAAATTTCATCACATTCTATCTACCGAGTCGTATGTTGTGATGTTCCACTGCAGGTATGTAGGTGGGGGTAATGTGCTGTGGGTGCCAACCTCCACAAATCCAACACGACTTAATATGTTTGACTAGTATAATATTCATATATATAACTATATATAGGGTGCGGGTATAACACGTGTGCGAACACCTTCATAAAGAAGGTGACAAACACTACTGAATTCAGGAAAGAAGCTGTGGAAAATTTCAGGGATGGGGTTTGCGGGGCACTTGCTTTTGAAGTAAAATTAAATCAAATGTGTATTTATTTCCATATTTATAGGCGTTGTTTTAATCTTTAGTATAATTATTCCATATGCAAAGTGTTTTGCGTTAACATTTTAGGGTGTTTAGAACGGAATCATTGAATTTTCATTGTTTCCTATTTGAAACATTTTGTTTTTCATATGATTTTGTTTTCAACAGACCCTTTGTGTTAGGGGTGTGTTTGTTTGGACCTCAGGAGGCTGTGAAAGGTATAGCAACAGGCACGTAAAAGCCTTTTTGTTAGGAATAAGGCCGGCAAAAAAACCCAGCAGGCACAATACATTAAAACAACATTGAGAACTTGTTGAATTAGGTCCTGACGTTGAGCAACTCAAACATAACGTTTGACATAACATGCTTTTTGACAACATTTTATCAATATTGGGTTCTGACGTTGATTTGACCTTTGAATTATGGTAATTTCCCAGCTAATATTGTATAAAACAAATACAAGGTTGAAACAACATACTTTTTGACAACGTTTATTCAATGTCAGGTTGTGATGTTGACTTGACCTTTGAATTTTGGTCCTTAACCAACCAACAACGTGAATCCAACATTGGACATCAACGTTGTCTAAATTTACAAATACAACTATTTTGCAACGTGGTTTTAAAGTCAGTTTTAAAGGACATTAATGGATAATCAACATTGTATCAATGTCTTGTGCCTGCTGGTAGTAGGAGAAAATAACACTACCATAATGTACGTGCAGCATGTACAGGTATTGAACAAGCGCCATTTGACACACGATGCTGAAAGATAAACCCTTCTGATTGGTAATTGGGGACACGTGGGCTATTGGTGTCGTTAGGGCTGAAGCCCCCCTAAAAATTTCTTAAGCCACCCTAAAAAATTTTGTGGGATTTTTTTTTTTTTTACAAAAAAAATAGCTGAAAAATTCAACATTAATACGCAGGAATATGAGTTTAAATAAATAATAATATAACCTGCTAATATAACTTGTCATTATTCACTATAATTAGAATTCATTTGAAAACCCTGTGTCAGCGCTTATTATCCAATCCAAACTGCAGCAGCATGAAGGCTACATTTTGTGTGTTCACATCACTGCAGGGATGAGTTGGCGACTTGTCCCGGGTGTACCCCGCCTTCCGCCCAAGTGCAGCTTGGATAGGTTCCAGGGCCCCCTACGACTCCGAAAGTGGTAGAAAATGGATGGATGGATGGATGCAATTCAGAATTTTTTTTTTGCCAAATCTTTTTTTGTAGTCATTCACATTACAATAAAAATGTGTCAAGACTCCAATGCAAATGCAAACTGACCTGAATACAGACATGGCATCATGACGTCACACGCCCTGCAGTGTTTTATCGAAGTAAACTCGGAGGTAGACATGCTTCAATCATAGTCTGGCGCATTTGTTGTAATTTCAAGGATTCTGTGCAATAAAAGTCAATATTTTCTGAACTGCGGAGAAGATTATGAAAGAAGATGTCTCACGCAGTTTTGGGGACATTTGCCTCAATGTCTGTTCTGAAAAGCGTGTTGGCGATCTGATCAGTGATGGAAAATTTATTAACGTGAGTTAATTAATTATTTTTGCCTGTTTCTGCTAATTTGTCAACTATTTATTTTGTGTCCGTCTATTTCTGTGAATAATGATACGTCATCATTGTACGACATTATGCGACTGGAGCGTGGGAGAGTTCAGACTGAAGCCGCATCATAACACCATCTGATTGATTTGTAATATAAAACTCATAATAATAATATCTCTAATATTGCTGATGAAAAAAACATTTCCATACTGTATGATAAGCAAAGCACACTACTACAGCTTTGCAGTACTACTTAAACTTAATTGATGTAGTTTTAGTACTGTTTTGAGGGCTCTGAAGACTGGATGAACTGACAGACTCATAGTTAAAAAAGTGGAGTTCTATGGGTGTTTTTTATTACCATTTTTATTGTTTTCACCATAAATGTCACGTTATTGTGATAGTCCATATTACCCATCCCTACTGGCAAGGTGTGGCCTGTTGGCCCTGAATTGAAATCTTGTATCAATCAATGCCTTAAATTACTATTACAATAATAGCAGGAAACTATTGAATATACTACTATATAATATTGCTTTTCAACCATTTTGATTTCTTCAGTATTTGCTATGCATTTCTAATACAGTTACAACAAACTGTAAGCAAAAAAATCTTGCAAGTGTAAAAATTCTGAATCAAAGAGGTAGTGCACAGACAAAATATCTTTGGGTGGACATCCAGCTCCTGTTTTTTAGGCAAGAAAGTTTCTTTCCACCAGACTCCTCTCTGTTTTCAGGTCAACTCTGTAGTGCTATGCAAGTTCCTTTGCACCACTATCATATGTACAACGTTTCCCTGTTTACAAGTTGCCTGTTAGTTTTTCCATGCAAATGGTAAAAGGATTATACTTGTACAGCGCTTTTCTACCTTTTTTAAGGAACTCAAAGTGCTTTGACACTATTTCCACATTCACCCATTCACACACTGATGGCAGGAGTTGACACGCAAGGCGCTAACCAGGACCCATCGTGAGCAAGGGTGAAGTGTCTTGCTCAAGGACACAACGGACGGGACTGGGATGGTAAAAGGTGGGGATTGAACCAGGAACCCTCAGATTGCTGGCACAGCCACTCTCCCAATTGCGCCATGCCGTTTAAACATTATTCTTGTGTTTGGGCCATCTCATGCTTCCACTTTCAACCATTTAGATGTATTCAGTGTGGTTTTATTTTAATATAGTACCAAAAAGTTGTGAGCAAAAAGATCTTGCGAGTGCAAACATGTTTTGCTCGCACAAGAGCAAAGAATTACCAAGCGAGAGCAGATGCGGGGAACAGCGCTTACAACAGGAGTGAAGTAAATATCTCCATGCCAACAAAAGAAGTAACTATGAAAGAGAGCGCATACAGGAAACGATACAAAACAAAAGACAAAAAAAAGTCCAAAACTGTCATACATGATTGTGACACTTTGGAACAGATTAATAAGGAAAACCAAGGTATCAACAGATATAGTCAAAAATATGTGTAAAAATTAATAATTTTCTTATCCGCAATCTTCATGGAAAATGTGGAATTGGACATGCCCCGAAATATCTGATCTTTAGTATAATAATTTAAAACTCTTGTCTTTTCATGTTTTATACCACCTTATCCATTGCTGTGTGTCTTGTATTTTAAATCTCCATATGTCCTACCTTGTTTTACTTCATTCTCATTCCGGACTCCCCTCCTCTGTCGTCGTATCTGTCACTCTCCTCATCTGCCTTCCTGCCATTACCCATCTTACCAACCCTCTTCTCTTGTTTCCAATGATTAAACAATGCCTCCACTCTCTAGAACCCACACTTTTCTTCCTGATGTCTGCCGTCCGACCCTTCTTTGCTCCGGAATCTTTAACCTACCGCCATTCATCTCGCCGTGGCCGTCATTATCTCTCCGTCTCACCGTCTTTCTTCTCGCTGTGGCCTCCCACACTGTGTCGCCTGGGGATTGAGCGAGTCGACAGGTTAGTCGGCTGCCATTCTGTCGTCCTCTAAGGTTGGGTGCACACACGCACATACACACACTTCCATCCATCCATTTTCTACCGGTTGTTCCATTCGGGGTCGCGGGCGATGCTGGAGCCTATCTCAGCTGCATTCGGGCGGTAGGCCGGGGTACACCCAAGACAAGTCGCCATCTCATCGCAGGGCCAACACAAATAAACAGACAACATTCACACTAACATTCACACACTAGGGCCAATTTAGTGTTGCCAATCAACTTATTTCCAGGTGTATGTCTTTGGAAGTGGGAGGAAGCCTGAGTACCCGGAGGGAACCCACACAGTCACGGGGAGAACATGCAAACTCGACACAGAAAGATCCCGAGCACAGGATCGAACCCAGGACCTTGTAATGTGAGGCAGACGCACTAACCCCTCTCCACCCTGCTGCCCTCATACACACACTTGACCTTCCTATATTCATCGGCTCTGGGAGGCATTTCTGAACTTTTATTATTGGATATTTTGCTGCACAGGGATCTGTTTGCATACACACTTCAACAAGGAAATTACTCATTTGAAACTGTCAGAGACAGTTTGCCTACGGGTAAAATGTCAATCAGTCATCTTTGCAAGGTGGAGGAGGACAGAGACCAGATGGACATTGTCTCATTGACAAACTCACTTGACAAAACACATGCATATGTACAAAGTCACCTTAAAGCAAGGCTGCTGCAAACATCTTCATCAATCAGCCAATCACTGCTATTTACAATCAGTAGCAGGGCTGGGCGATATGGCCGAAAACGATATCACGATATACAGTAGGTTTTTTTATATTGATTGATACAGATAATAATTGATACTTTTTATGACTTATTTAAGCCTGCCAATAAATACAGTAAAATAATTTCCAACTTTCCAAAGGGTGCTATTTATCAGTGGAGAGAGTGTCTAAGAGCCAGGAAGGATGAGCGCAGCTAATGTTATAAAATAATTAAAATAGAATTTAAGTAAGTTGCAGATATGAGACACTAGATAGCAGTAGTGTATAAGTTATTGGCACCTACACAGTAGTTTGGGAAGCAACTAATTAAGTGTGGAAGTGTCAGGATGTTGTCATACTGGCTGCATTAAAACCAACAAAACTAAAGACAAGTTTCTGTTATTGGGGTAATGTATGAAGATATCACAGTTTCTCTTCTCACTCCATGCAGAGAATCCACAGCGAGACAGAAAGATGGTGCAACCACACTAGTGCTATTAAAGCAGTGTATATGTGTGTGTTTGCTTCTTTAAAAATAGCTGTGTGTTGGGTGGGTGACGTCAGTAAACGAGCAGTAGCACACAGCATTAGTGGTGACTGGCAAATGTGTCCAGTTATGTCCTGCAGAAATAAGAATAAAGCAATCAAATCACAAATCGACAGCCCCGTCATTCCGACCTGAAAGCGGAGCTTAGCAGACCCATTGTTGGGTAAAGTGAAGCGTGTTTCCACTGACAAAAATATCGGCTCTGGAGGGAACGTCTCCCCTACGCTCCTCGACTACAGTCTGGGACTGGAAAGGTGTAGTTGATACTGTTATGTGATTGGCTGTAAGCGTGTCCCTCCCGTTGCTCAGTGACACTTCTTGTTTCCTGTATTCCCAAAGCGCAAGTGACTTCATTAAACAAATCTTGCGTCATCATTTCTGGTTTCTTCTGAACCCCCAAAAACATAAAAAATAAAAAAAATAAAAATTATATATATATATACATATATATATATATATATATTTTATTGAACGCATTTTATATTGACATATATTGAGTGTCTATCATGATATAAATTCATATCATATTATCGGCCCAGCCCTAATAATTAGTATTGATTCTTATAAGGACTCATCCTTATTATTACACATCTTGTTTTGTGTTTCCTGTTCAGCGCTCTTATTTTGTTTCTACAAACCCTGTTTCCATATGAGTCGGGAAATTGTGTTAGATGTAAATATAAACGGAATACAATGATTTGCAAATCTTTTTCAACCTATATTCAGTTGAATGCACTACAAAGACAAGATATTTGATGTTCAAACTCATAAACTTTATTTTTTTTTAATGCAAATAATAATTAACTTAGAATTTCATGGCTGCAACACGTGCCAAAGTAGTTGGGAAAGGGCATGTTCACCACTGTTACATCACCTTTTCTTTTAACAACACTCAATAAAGGTTTGGGAACTGAGGAAACTAATTGTTCAAGCTTTGAAAGTTGAATTCTTTCCCATTCTTGTTTTATGAAGAGCTTCAGTCGTTCAACAGTCCGGGGTCTCTGCTGTCGTATTTTACGCTTCATAATGTGCTACACAATTTCGATAGGAGACAGGTCTGGATTGCAGGCGGGCCAGGAAAGTACCCGCACTCTTTTTTACGAAGCCACACTGTTGTAACACGTGCCGAATGTGGCTTGGCATTGTCTTGCTGAAATAAGCAGGGGCATCCATGAAAAAGACGGTGCTTAGATGGCAGCATATGTTGTTCCAAAACCTGTATGTACCTTTCAGCATTGATGGTGCCTTCACAGATGTGTAAGTTACCCATGCTTTGGGAACTAATGCACCCCATACCCTCACAGATGCTGGCTTTTGACCTATGCGTCGATAACAGTCTGGAGGGTTTGCATCCCCTTTTGTCCGGATGACATGATGTCAAATATATTTCCAAAAACAATTTGAAATGTGGACTCGTCAGACCACAGAACATGTTTCCACTTTGCATCAGTCCATCCTAGATGATCTCGGGCCCAGAAAATCCGGCGGCGTTTCTTGATATTGTTGATAAATGGCTTTTGCTTTGCATAGTAGAGCTTTAACTTGCACTTTCAGATGTAGCTACAAACTGTATTTAGTGACAGTGGTTTTCTGAAGTGTTCCTGAGCCCATGTGGTGATATCCTTTTAGAGGTTGATGTCGTTTTTTTTATACAGTGCCGTCTGAGGGATCGAAGGTCACGGTCATATAATGTTGGTTTCCGGCCATGCCGCTTACGTGGAGTGATTTCTCCAGATTCTCTGAACCTTTTGATGATATTATGGACCGTAGATTTTGAAATCCCTAAATTTCTTGCAATTGCACTTTGAGAAGCGTTGTTCTTAAACTGTTTGTTTGATGAGCATTCCTCAACTTTATCAGTATTTATTACCACATTTCCCAACTTCTTTGTCACATGTTGCTGGCATCAAATTCTAAAGTTAATAATTATTTGCAAAAAAAAAAGGTTTATCAGTCTGAACATCAAATATGTTGTCTTTGTAGCATATTCAACTGAATATGGGTTGAAAAGGATTTGCAAATCATTGTATTCCGTTTAAATGTACATCTAACACAATTTCTCAACTCATATGGAAACGGGGTTTGTACTTACTGTTCCTCCCTCACCTGGGAATCAGGACACATGTGTCCCTGGTTGGCCATCAGGACGCCTCTTAAGCCATTTAGCCTTGTCAGTGGGACGGGGCTGGACTATTGCTTTGTTTTGCATGCCAATGTGTTGCATAGCGTTCCCTGTGCTCCTATGCCTGTTTTGCCTTCTGTGCACTTCCGTGCTGCACTATTTTTGTTTTGTTTTCCCTTCTAAAAGGGGTTTTACTTGCACTTTGCCTGCTGTCTCTGCCTCTTGGGGTCCAGAACAACAATGTCAAACTAAAACGTTACGGTCTTAGTTTAGTTTAGTATTTAAAGTGCTTAGAATTGTGTCCCCCTGTGCCATTGAGTTTAACAGCCCTGCTCTACAGCCTGTTTATGAGCAACAAAGTTGAATTGTTTGCTTCACTGTTAAGAGAAGAGATGCTTAAATGCTAGTTTTTGAAGTTGTGGATTAAAAAAACAAGTATTCCTCAGGCTTTGCTAGACATCTTAAAATAAGTTCTGCCAACTATCTGTCATTCAGCTACTGACACAGAAGCTTTAAGTTTGAAAGTTTGTTTTTCTTCAGCGAATAGACCAGGCTTGCGTAATGTTTTTGTTATGATGTTGATTGCATGTTGCTCATATAGTTATGCTAATGTTGCTAACGTTTGTTTTAGCAACATTAGGCAAGGCAAGGCAAGTTTATGGGCTGCACGGTGGCACATAACAAGAAGGTCCTGGGTTCGATCCCCGGGCTCGGGGTCTTCGTGTGTGGAGTGTGCATGTTCTCCTAGTGACTGCGTGTGTTCCCACCTGGTACTCCGGCCTTCTCCCACCTCCAAAGAGGGAGATGGCGTCGGGAAGTTGGTAGAGTGGCTGTGCCAGCAATCTGAGGGTTACTGGTTCAATCCCCACCTTCTACCATCCTAGTCACGTCCGTTGTGTCTTTGGGGAAGACATTTTACCCTTGCTCCTGATGGGTCCTGGTGCGCAAGCGCCTTGCATGGCAGCTCCCGCCATCAGCGTGTGAATGTATGTGTGAATGGGTGAATGTGGAAATACTGTCAAAGCGCTTGGCCTCCTTAAAAATGGATAGAAAAGCGCTATACAAGTATCCTGTTGGTTAAGTTTATATATATATATATACATATTGCTGAATTTCCCCCAGGGATCAATAAAGTACTTTTTATTCTATTCTATTCGTATATATATATATATATATATATATATATATATATATATATAAACAAACTTAACCAACAGGAAACGTCTACAACACTAAATATATTCTGTAGCATACCACAGGGATCAATATGTGTGTATATACATGACAATTGTAAAGTTACAGTGTCAGGCGTGGATAACGTACTCAATTGTGCTTCTTGGAGACACACACACAATATATAATATGTAAATATATAACATTTAAAGTAAAATCAACTTAGAATTTTAGTGAGCCAAACGGAGATCAATACAACTTCCTGCCTCGTGATTTGCGCATATGCATTTTGTGCGTGTGTGTCTCCCCTGGTTGTGTCCTGATAGACCACTACTGGCTGTTGTGGAGATGAAAGGGATGCTGGGAAGTCATCTCACGCTATGAATTCTGGGTAAGTGGCATGTGATGTGAGCACCTCCTCATCACTTGCTGAAAGGAAGCTTTCATCCCTTATCTATTGGCCTCCATCAACATCCCGTCTTTTTGTCCACTTGCCACGGGTTTTCTTTCTCCCCACTCTTGTGGTCTCGTTCGCGCTTTTGTTGCCCCGCTTCTTCTTTCAATTTTTTGTACAACATTTGGA